>NW_025064922.1:41049-326301 GCF_019112545.1 Guyanagaster necrorhizus
TTGTCACATAAAGTCACATGTCACATCACATGCTATTTTGGTTCTGCATAAATCTATAAATGCATACAGTTTTGGTGTCTCCCGACCATATGCATTGTGAGATAGTCAACTGTACATGTTGAGGGGTTATTTGCCAAAATCCTTCTGGGATTCAGTTTCTCCTTCTTTTCTTTTTTCATCTTCAAAGGCTCAGTCTAATTCTTTCTGTGCTTTTCAACTGGTCATTTCTTCTTGGTACATCTGACTCAATTGCTTCTATTTGTCATCTGAAAACTTCATTTCATGAATATTTCATGAGGCAGGAAACTGACTGCTTGACACAGCATTCAGGGTGGATCTTTGAGGCTGAGGTTTGCAGAGTTTCAGACAGGCATGAGATAAGTGCTCTTTCTCCTCACAATTGAAGCACTTTTCTTTCTTTCAGAGTGCATCTATATCTATTGGCTGTGTCTGGCTGCTGTATACAGTTCCATTTCCTGTCCTCTTGTTACTTGTAGTCATTTTTTTCAGAGCCAACCCACTAGTAACAGCCTTTCCTCCACTTGTAGTGGTTTTCACTTCTCTATGACTGAGAGTGTTGACTCAATAATTGTAGTCCATCTGCAAAATCCTTCTTTTCCACTCATTATAAGTGGAGAGAAAATCATTGTCCCCATGGGCAATGACATTGTAGAGATTGGATCAGATCACATTCTTGATCTACTCTAATATAGCTTTATGATTGTGCATCTTTTCAGCCTGATATGCTAACTCTTTGAATTCTTGAAAGAATTTCTTAGCATCAGTGAAGTTGGCCTGTCAAAAGGCATGCCACTTGGCAGCATAAACATTTTGTTCTGTGTCTAGCTTGAATCATCATTATACAGCTTTTTTGAATCATGAGTAGAAGAAGTATCTCCACTGTCCTTTAGTTGGATTATAAAAGTACTGTTTCTGTAAGCTCTACCATTCTTGTGCTGCACTTTCAAATCAGATTGTACAGAATATTACTTGGTGAGGGCTGAACCTGATGGAGCTTATAGAGAAGTAGATGCTGTACACCTTGAAATACACTTCATATTGTTGGAAAAAGCATTTCAAGTCCAGGCTTTCTCCTTTGAATGGTACTGGCTTATGGACTATAGTCAGCTTTAAATTTCCCTAGGGCTCTATAGTTTTAGGCTCCCACAGAGGCAGAATGTCAGATGGTGGTGGTGGCATTAGTGGTAGAGCTGACTTTTTAGGCTCAAGCAAGGACTACAGCCTTTGATCATACTGAGGATGATCCAGTAGTTCTTTAGGGAGTGGAAGAAATGGTACTGCTGGCTCTTTTCTCTCTTTTTCTTTATCAGAGAGTGCTGATGGAGCCAGTGATCTGACATCTTCAGGTTCTGCTCCAACAAATAGATGGATAGATGCAGCTGGGACTTGCTGAAGAGTCTTCCAGAAAGGGTTTCAGCTTTCCTAACTACTTAAGCTGCTTTCTGCTGATAGTGATCATTCAGGCACTGTTAAGCCCAAGTTGCATGTGATTTAAACACATGATAAACTGATGCTGTATTGAGTTCATACAGTCATGTCAGAGTTCACTTATATATGCTTGTTGATCAAGAGCTTCAAGACCAATAAACAGTCAGCTCAAGATGAAGTAGTAAGAATAAACTTTAGCTCAAAGCTGGAGATATACAGCAAGAGCTATGCTACTTATATACTATTTGTTCATAAGATAAATATATCTCTACTAATTGTGTGTTCCATGGCTATAGTGCTTATCATCCTTGAGTGTTGCAACTACCTATAAAAGAGTATTGTTCATTGTCAAGGGGCATCATTGTTGTTAGAGGACAATAGCAGACTTGGCCTATTATAGTGACTGTCTCATGGTCTTAAGCACTGGTCTAGATGTCTGACTAAGCATAAATAGGGGTTAATCAGAAAAGGAAAATAGAAAAATCATAATATTACTCCTCTTTTAAGACTATCATCCCAATGGCTATACTAAGAAGAGTTTATAATTGTAAATAGCATCATCAGCATTCATATGTCACTCATTGATCTATTAGTTAGATTCAGGGCTATAACTCTTTCAATTGACCAAATAATCAACTGTTGAACATGTTCTGCCACTGTGCATCTGAACTTTGCAAAATCTATGATTGAGAATTTAATCAATTTCATAGTATTCTTCATCATTGATTAAGTCCAGTTCAGGAGGCAATGGTCACTCTTGATTCAGAAATGCAGGCATGATATAAAGAGTGAAGAGAATTTCATTAAATATATTATAGATCTTTCAACAAGTAAAAAGGCAGAGTTTGTAGATGAAAAGGCTCACTTTAGCAGTGATTAGGAATGGTCCAGTGTGTTTATCAGTGAGCTTCTTCTTGGGGCATAGAGATGGAGGTTGGTTGTATTTAGCCAGACCTTATCATTTATAGAATATTAGCAAGCAAGGGAGCAATGTTTATTGTAATATTTTTTCATGGAGGTTGCTGCTCTTTCCAGAGCAGTGTGTGTTTTATTGTGGATCTTTGCCATAGTGTGCATGAAGTCAGATGAGATAGGTGTGAAGGTTTGGTGATATTTAGTGTGTGAGATATTGAGATGGCATCTAAAATTGACAAAGAAGAGAGTTTTCTCAGTGGCAAAATGAATACAGTTATTATGTTGGAACATAGCAAGAGCAAGCTATTCAATCCAGTCATTCTATTTGTAGTTAATGAACATACAGAGATATTTCTCTATCTCCTGGTTTACACATTCTGTCTGTCCATTAGTTTAAGGATGATATGCAGTAGATGCATTGTTGCAGATATTTAGGAGTCAGTACAGGTCATTAAGGAACTTCAAGATGAATTGAGATTCTGTTAAGAACATGCCAATTGACTGGACTTCTATGCATGCACAGAGACCAGTAGAATGCATAGACATCAATAAAGCTGTTGGCAATATCACTCTTGAGTTGAGGCCCAAGGATTTGAATGGACAGAATAGAGTTCTGTCAGAGAAGTGAAGAGAAATATCCTTTGGAGCAGAATTCAATGAATGAGATAGAGAAAAGTTGAAGTGAGCATGAGATGTAAATGGCTATTCAAGTTGATATTTGAACTGAGTAGTTATAATAATTATACACAGTTTTATATACTAATGGTAGCTAATTCTAATTTGGAATCCATTGAATTCCAGTGTCAATATTTGCTACTGAGTTCAGGGTCTAGATATTACAATATGAAATATAAATGTGAAATGATAATGGTGAAAATGAAATTAATAGATAATAAGAAGTGGGCAGAGTCTGGTGGGTTTTGGTGATTGAATTCATGGTTGGTTGAGGTGACATAGAGGCTGATAGCATGTGTGTAACAGTATTCCTCTGTTAGTGTTCTTGCTCTCAAGAGTGCAGATTCCAATAGTCAGTGAAGCCACATGAAAGATTGTTGGTGGCCATAAGAAGTTTTGCAACTTGATCTGATACTACCACCATTGCCTAAACTTTTGCAACTATGTCACCTCTTGCTATGTATCATCACTCATACACTCTTGAGCCTTTAGTGAAGGAATCCACCCTCAATGGCCCTGAAGAGGCCAAGGAATTATTCTATCTGGAATGACAAACTATAGAGAAAGAATATACAGAGGCTGTATAAGTCCACTTAGAGTGAAAAAAGGAGCAAGAGAGAGAGAAGAAGGTCTGAATAGACTGTGTGACCTGAGAGGCACAGAGAAAGAAGCAGCAAGAGGGGTTGAAGAGGAAGAGGGAGAAGATCCAGTGGGTAGCAGAGAGGCAAGTGAAGGAGGCAGAGGAGGCATTGAGAGAAGCAGCTCAAAGAAAAGCTGAGGAGAGAGAGGCCTTGGAGGTAGAGCAAGAGAGAATAGTCATAAAGGGTGGATTGAAAATGACTCCTGTGGAGGCTGTTGATTTCAGGCTGTGATGAGTTCTGGCAGCTCAGTTCAATCCTGGGCCTGATTTTCATTTCAAAAGAGTGGCCAGTCATATCCCAATAGAGTCTGAAGGTGAGCCAGACAAGGGGTCCAAGGGGAATGATGAGTCAGAAAAGTCTGAGAGAATCTTAGAGAGGAGGAAGAAAGTGCAAGAAGATAAGAGAAGGGCAATAAATCTGATAGAGAAGGGCTATAAATGCAAGTTCAGATTGAGGAGTATAGTGAATAGCAGTGAGACAGAGATAGTTGCTAGTCTCAAAAAGCAGGCAAAGTTAGAAGTTGCAGAGCTGACAGAGGATAAAGAGTTGTTGGATAGTGAAAGTAAGTGTCTTGGTTTTTCTGTATGGTTTGACTTAGCTTTGTTTTCAGAAAGTTGTGTGCACTGTCATCAAGATAGCATATGATGTTATGTATAACCAGTAACCAAAGATGCCAGTTGAAGATAGACTTGTGCTTGCTATAAGATCAAGAAAACTGTCTATTTGTTTAACAAGGGTATTACTATAAGTGAGGTGATCAGTAGTGTGAAGGTCTTTGCTGGCTTCTACTAAATTTCAAAATTAATTCACAAGTTGATATATTATGTAGATGAGTTGATGGAAGAGCTGGTGAATATCTAGGGTACTGCAGCAGGTTTTCAGGATGACTATGATTCTGATAACATATCATCTTTCTTGGAGCTGTTTTTAGAATCTGAGGTGGAGGCCTGGAAGAAGGTCTGACTGATTTTCAAAGATAAGAGAGATCAAAAGGTGGAGGATCTTCAGGAGACAATATTGAAGAGGCTGAATGAGAATATTGAAGAGTTGAAGAAGCAAAAAGAGAGTTTAGATTCTAGTGCAGGCCTGTTGGATGCCACTTCACTGTAAAAATTTTGTATGAAATGTATATAGAAAAAGACATCAGATGTTAGTAGTAGACAAAAATATAAATACAAGATTTTGACTTTGAAAGTATAAAAAGGGTGATTAAAATAGTGGTAATTAGTGATTAGAATTGAAATAGTAAGGTGGGACACCAGTGGTGTCTGGAGTAGTGTTGTATTAAGAATAGAATATTTAAATGACTTTAGATAAGGGTTCTGGTTTGTCTGGGTATCAATGGTGGAATTCTTTGATAAATTCATCAGCAGAGAACTCAGAGGCTAGTAACTAAGCAAATTCTTTATTGGTATCTTTGTAGCCAAGCTACTGGATCTTATACAGCAGTGGGCAGCAGAACTGGTGGTCCAGCTTAGAGTTGAGGATTTAGGCTATTTTGAAATGTTCTTCTCTGTCAACTTCAATTGGAGGCAGCAGTGGTTGGATTTAGTTAGGAATGGTGTTTTTTTTTACAGATTTCAATTGTGACATATAGAAGACTGGGTGAATAGACCAGAGATCTGGTGGAAGCCTCAGCATGAAGGAGTGGGAACTAGATTGGGCTATGATTTTGAAAGAACCAAGGTATTTCTCTAAGAATTTTCTGGTTGGAGGAGTGGTTTTAATATGTTTGGAACTGAGGTAGACTTTGTCACCTACTGTGAATGGGAGTGTCAGAATCTGATGCTTATCCACTTGGATCTTGTAGCAAGCCTGAGCTTTGGATATTTCATCTTTTAATACTTGATGGAGTTCATCAAGATTGGCTGCAAAGTCTCAGGCCTGAGCAGAGACAATGTTCCTTTTAGAATAAACAGTGATGTTGAGGTGGTAACTCTTGTTAGCAAAGAATGGGAAAATCCTGATGAATGCATTAGAGATATTATTGTAGGCAAACTCAGCAATGAGTAAGAGGGTGTCCCAGTTGTCCTGCTGATAGGAGCAGTAGATGTGGATGTATTGTTTCAGAGTTTGATTTGCTTATTTGGTTTGTTCATTGGCCTTCAGATAATAACCAGAAATAAGATGGAGTTTTATATTAAGGATGGTGGCTAGGGTATAAGTGAACTGGGAGACAAATTCAGAGCTACAATCAGATGTGATGTGACTGGGTATACTATGTTTAGAGAAGACATGAATAAGAAAAAGTTGGATAAGCTCTGCAGAGTTAATAGTGTCATAAGTGGGGATGAAGATGGCTTGCTTACTAGCTTGATTCATGACTACTAAAATGGTGGTAAATCCATTGGAGTCTAGTAGTTGTTTAATAAAATCCATGAAAATAGAATTCTATAGCCATTCAGAAACTGGTAGAGATTTGAGTAACCTATAGAGGCAGTGTCTAGATATCTTATTGTGCTCACAAACTGTGCAGGACTTAATATAGTGTCAAACATTTATGCATCTTTGGTCAGGTGTAGTCTCATTGGACTAGTTCTAATATCTGATTTTGACCAAAGTGACCTGCCAAGATGTGGTCATAACTGTTTTGTAGTATACAGAGACAGAGATTATTGGAGTCTGAAACATAGATGCAGTCTTCAAAGTGAAGAATGTTGTATTTATCAATAGACCACTGAGAGGGAGAGGATTCAGAAGTGGCCTTAGCCTGATAGAGGCCATCAGAGGATGTAAGATCAGAGAATTGTGCTTATTTGATATTAGTGTGAAGTTTGTTGATATTCATGATAGCACTAGCCCATAGGATAGAGCCTTTGAGGTAGATTGCATAGAGTGATGCAGAAAGTTGTTCTTAGATGAACACAGATCAGAAATTGTGGGAATTGACTTAGGCATATTGGCTATCTCCCTTTTTAGAGTAGATATCCTATCATCTAGTAAGTGCATCTGGTTTTCCTCCAAGTTTCCCAGGGTAGAACCAGATTACTAGGTTGAACTGAGATAGATATTTAGACTAGTAGACTTGTCAGCAGATTAGAATCTTGGTGGTGATGAAGTATTCAAGATTCTTGTGGTCTGTTATAATATCAATAGAGTCTGCAGAGCCTTTAAGATAGTGCTACCAATGTTTAAAAGCTTTAAAAACAGCTAGAAGCTCCTTGTCATAAGTGTCATAGTTGAGTTCAGCATTGTAGAGGCTCCAGAAGCAGAAGGTGATGAGGTGAATTTTTCCATCTTCAAGATAAATAGAGAGGATAGCTGCAATTGCATAATTGGAGGTATCAGTTTTCATCACTATCTTTTGATCAGAGACCCAGTGGGTAAGGATGAGAGCATGTGTAAAGGCCTGTTTCAACTCATTGAAGACAGCCAAGCATTTGTCATTAAATTTTTATAGAGTTCCCTTATGAGTGAGTCATGTAAGAGAAATAATGATATTGCTATATTCATGTATGAAGTGATAGTAGAAGTTGGCAAAGCCAAGAAAAGATTGGATATCTTTGACTTTTTATAGCACTGGCCAGTCAATAATGGCCTTTACTTTTTCTTTAGATATGCAAAGTCCTTCAGATGATAGGATGTAGCCTAGATATTCTATAAAATCATAGTTGAATTCACATTTAGAGCCTTTGCAGTAGAGTCCATTAGCTCTAAGCCTATATAGGATCTTATAAACATATTTCTGGTGATCTTTTGAGTTGTCAGAATATACAAGGATGTCATCAAGGTAGACTACTACTGATATGTCAAGCATGTCAAAGAATATATCATTCACAAATTGTTGGAATACCACCAGAGCATTTATGAGGCCAAAAGACATGACATGCTATTCAAAGAAACTATAATGGGTCCAGAAGGCTGTTTTCCATTTATTCTCTTTAGCTATGCAGATGAGATGATAGGCATGTCAAAGGTTGAGCTTGGTGTAGATGTGTGCAGAGCAAGTAGAGTCAAGAAGATCAGAAATAAGGAGAAGAAAGTAGTGATCCTTCTTAGAGATTTTATTTAGGCCATAGTAGCTGACACAGAGTTGGAGTTCACCAGTCTTCTTCTTGACAAATAGGACCAGAGCCACATATGAAGAGCAGGATGGAGTAATAAACCCATTGTGCAGATTATTATCAATAAACTCTTATAGAATCTTGAGTTCAGATTCTGAGAGAGAATAAATAGATCTGAGCAGTGGAGATGTTCCTTCCTCAAGATTGATTTTGAGATTGTATAGTCTGTGTTCAGATAGCTTTTGGGAGAGGGTATTGCTGAAGACATCTGCAAAATCATAGTACTCTACTGGCACTGATGAAAGATCTGTCAGTTCTGCAGATGTGGCTTTGGCTCCAATATTAAGCAAGGAAGGCTGCAGTGTGAACTACTGAACATCTTCCTCTGCACTGGCTTGGACAAATGCAGCAGCAGATATAATGGAGATCTTTGAGTGTGCTTTTATAGTAAAGGATTCTGAGAGAGAATAGAAATAGGTGGGTTCATATAGGAACAGAGCCTGCCAGCTATCCAGAGCAGATTTAGAATGAGATGAAGCCCTAAAAGTTAGACTGATGAAGTCTAGTGGGCACAAAAGTCCTGAAATTGAGCTGGAGGGCTTGAAGAAGGGTGAACTGTTGTCCTGTGGGCATGAAAGTCTCAGAGATGCAGTGGAGGCCACATAATTAGTTGGAGTGAGATTCTGATTGCTTGAATGAAAAGTGATACTGTTCTCAGCCCAGTCAATCAGTGGATTATAGCAGGAGAGCCAGTTGTATCCTAGAACAAAATTGCAAGATGAATCCAGATGAGTGACATAGAAGTTTATGGAAAGGTGTCTCTAAAAGGGAAATAGATAAAAATGGTTGTAGTTTGAGATATGCAGCTTCTGATGGAGCCATTGAATAATCAGAGTTGCACACTAGAGATGGTTTTAATAGGAATATTATTAGCAGCTATATGCTTAGTGTCAACAAAGTAGTGGCTAGAATCAGAATCAATAAGAGTAAGAAAACACAGAATGATAGAAGCTGAGGACCCATCAGGCTCCATACTAGTCAGTAATTCTGCTGAAAGTAGAAGATAGAAGAATTGGTTGGAAACAGATGTTGCATTGAGGGTGATGACCTCTAGTATATGAATAGAGTCAATGCAACCCTAAACTTGCATAGAGAGAACAGAGTTGCTTCCTAGTTTTCTGACTCAGTTGGAGCTGGTTTCTCAGGAGCAGTGTTTACTTCAGCTGCATGACCTTTGATGGAGGCAGCTGCCTTCTGCTTGTTGCAATCCTCAGTCTTGTGTTTGACTCCACAGAACATGCAAAGATTGTTCTAGTGCTGACAGTTTTTTTCTTTCTGAGTAAGACAGCTATCTTTGTCTGGCTTGTCAGCATAGAGCTTAAAGGTGGTGGATTTCAGTGTGAAGCTGGAGTCTGAGGAAAAAGAGTTGGACCCCTTGGATTTGGGATTGGAGGATTAGTTGAAGGTCTTATTGTTCTGGTTTTCACAGGCAATTTCAGTCTTCTGGGTCTAGTAGTGAGCATCAAGTTCTTAGGCAAGGAAGCACATATCATGAAGGTTGTTTGGCTTCCCATTGTGGGCCATATCATCCTTGATGCAGGTGCAGAGGCCACAGTAAAAGGCATGGCAGAGAGAGTTATCTCTGTATCCAATTTATGAGGTGTACTGATTGAATTGAACTATATGCTTTATGATCTGGTCTCCATTGCACATCTGAGAGTGTTCTAATGCATCTTCAGCATCTCTGATAGTATTGAAGAGACTAAAGTTGCTATGAAGCTCATTTAAGAAAGCCATATAGAAGAATTGCCAGGCTGGCAGATTTTATGAATTGAGGTTAAGAATATCTGGTTCAAACCAGTTAAGTGCAATGCCAGCCAGGAAGGAAATGGTATAGTTGATCTTGCTAGCATCCATTGTGAATGCAGTAGATCTGTCATTAAAGTTCAACTGAAGGGAGACTATGAAGGTCTTTAGTTTGTAAGAATCAGAGCCATTAAAAGATTCCAGTTTCTTGACTTTGGTTCAAATGGTGGCTGGCTTAGGGTTATTGAGGAAAGTGGAGACTTCTCATAACAGATTCATAAATTCTAGAAACATATTCTGCTGGTTTGGACTGTTGCTTTCTGTGGGGCCATCAGAGCTGTCTAGGCCATTAGGATCATCTGAATCTTCTGGACCACCTAGACTATCTGGCTCTCCTGGAAAAGAGTTTGGTGAGTTATCACCTGGTTTCTGTCAGATGGGAGTATAAGTAGAGGTGTCCTCACCTCTGCTCTCAGAGTCTGGGCTGTCTGAATTCCCATGCATGTTGTCTATAGATAAGAGGTCTGTCAGAAGATCAGTTTGAGCACCATACATCAGACTGGCCCATTGAGCTCCATTGGTTGGCATGCTGGTGGTGTCAAAAGGATTAGGGAAATTGTCATAATTAGATTGGAAGGCAGTGAAGCTAGAGTGGTTGTAGGTTTCTCTACAGGAAGGTTATCCTCCACTTATCTTCAAAGCATGGGACTCTATGCTGGATCCCATGGGTATTATTCACATGCATATCACAGTTGCCACACTTATTCTCCTCCAGACCAGGACTGTGCATTGTTTTCTCACTAGCTGACCTCAGCTAGCTGGCCTAGTCAGGTCTGCTTGCTTTCTTATTTCTCTGGTGACATATCCCTGACAGTGGTAACCTGTTCTGGACCCCCAGAGTTATCTCTCATGTCTAGAGTTAGCCACAATAGTTGTGTTCTCTTTTTCAGTGTCTCTACATTCCCTCCAGCTCATAAAATGCACCACTTCTGATCTGACATGCATTAATTAACTCACTCAATATGATATGTGTCATACCTCAGTATGATGTGAGGTCTCTTGCTGTGTTAAGTGTGCTAAAGCACTGTAAGTATATGTGTGAGTCTCTGAGCAGTACATGTGCTATTTATCTCTGAGAGTAGTATTCCTCTATCTATTCCTTTGTTGCCATCATTGCATCTCTCTGTTTAGCACTCAGTTATTCAGATACCTTTCTTTTAGTCTCAGATCTCTGTTCTAAAGCATGTTCCATCAGTGCATTATTAATCAATGTGATCAGGATTGCTGATCATATTTTGATCATATTCTTTTTATTTTTAGTATACCCCCTTGTAATGGTATTGGTGCATTTAGAGCTAAGTGCTAGGACCTCACATGCAGTCTAACCCCTCTGGTATTAGCCTGCTACTAGGCCATGCACTCTGCTCCATGTTATTTCAGTTTAGCCTCATGATGGCTAGGTTTCTGTGCACTCTTATTCTATTCTCAGTTACATGCTTACTGGACTAAAATGCTGTCCATGTATTCTCAATTTTTGCAATTTTACATGCCTGAACATGGAGAGAGCATGTCATTATATTGGGCCTTCATTACTGTAGCTGCCTGTTGGAGGGTGGCTTTTGTTTCATTATGAATTTTTGCCATTGTGATGGCAAAGTCAGCAGAGGCAGAGGTTGTTGTGCAATGATGTTCAGTTTGGGCAACATGGGGGTGTCACCTGTAGTTAACAAAGAACAGAGTTTTCCCAGTGGCAGAATGAATCCTGTTATTGTGTTGGAAGGCAGCAAGGGCCAGCCATTCCATCCAGTCATCTTTCTGGTAGTTGATAAAGAGACAGAGATATTTCTCCACTTCTTGATTTGCTCATTTCATTTGTCCATCTGTTTGAGAGTGATATGCAGTCAACATATTTCATTTGATGTGTAAGAGATGATATAGGTCATCCAAGAACTTGGAGATGAATTGTGGTCTCCTATTAGAGATGACTATCTGAGGCATTCTGTATTTTGCATAGACTTCATCTCATAGGATTTTTGCCCATCCTTTGGACATCAACTCTGTCAAACAGATGATTGGAATAATGGCTTTAGAGAACTGATCAATAATAATGATGATGGTATTATAGCTATTACAATCTGGTAGCTCAGTGATCATGTCTACTGAAATATAGATCCATGGTGCTGATGAGACCTCATTTGGGTGGAGTGGTGCAGCCTGTGACTGCATTGAGGATTTGTCTTGTTGGCAGATCTCACATGCTTTGACATATTTTATGATGTCATGGCTCATTTCGGGCCACTAGTATTCCTGCAAGACAAGCTCTTTAGTTTTGGCAATGCCTAGATGACTGGCAGTTGCATGATTATAGCAGGTGGCAATGATTTCACCATGAAGTGCTTCCTTTCAGAGAATGTAGATCTGTTCATTATAGCAGATCAATCCTCCTTCCTTCATCATTCTCCACTCATGGTTGAGTGATAGAGCCACTTGTTGGTCTCATTTGCAGGCATCTCATGTTGCACTCTCAATGCACTTATGGATTTCCTCCTCAGTTGGTATTATTATTACTCAGAAGTGCTTGGGTTTTAACAATATAACTCTCTCATTATCATCTGCTCTTTGGTTATGATCAGCCCATTGACTGAGGAGGTTGGCTTTCTTGTTTGCTGCATCAGCTTTGTGGTGCAGCATATATTAATATTGGCTGAGTTTGGTGACCCATTGAATCTGCTGTTGGTTCAGCTTCTGTGGTTGCTAGAAGTATTGTAAGTTTTGGTGATCCATTCAGATCTCAAAAACTTTAATGGCACTGATTAGATAGTGCTGCCACTCCTCCAGAGCAAGCATGATTGCAAGTAACTTCTTATCATATATCTCATAGTTGTGCTCAGTGACTATAAGTGCCTTTGACAAGAAAGCCATGGGCTGCCACTTCCCATCTTGTTTTTGAGATAGGATGGCTCTGATAGCACCCTCACTGGAATCAGCCTCTACATGGAATTTCCCTTCCTGTGTTGGTATTGTGAGAATTATGTCCTCTGCTAATTGTTGCTTAAGGTTGTTAAACACTGATTGCTGGGCTGAACTCCATGCTCACAGAGTATTTTCTGTTAGTTGTGTTATAGGGCAGACTATCTTGCTGTAGTCCCAGATGAATTGTCAATAGAAATTTGTGAACTTGAGGAATGACTGTAACTTCTTTTTCTTTATGAGTTCTAGCCACTCTGTCACCTCCACTACTTTGATGGAGTCCATCTGGATGCTCTCTTCACTGATGATGACTCTAAAATACTCAGTTTCAAGTATCTTGCATTTGCATTTTTTGGCCTTGAGAAAAAGTCAATGTTTCCTCATTAGGGCTAGTACTTACTGGATCAGCTTCTGGTGCTCTTTCTGAGTCTTGACATGATGAGAATATCATTCAAGTAAATCATGACCTTTCCAGTGGCAATGAGATTCTTAAAAATGTCATTCATCATCTATTAGAAGATCACTGGCAAATTAGTTAATCCAAAGAACATGACAGTAGGTTTGAACAGCCCTTGGTTGGTGCAGAAGGCAGCTTTCCATTCATCTCCTTCCTTGATATGCACATTGTTGTAGCCCTAGCAGACATTCAGTTTTGTATAATAGTGGGCACTGCAGAGCTTGTCTATGAGTTTAGAGATTAATGGAAGAGGATAACAGTTTTTAATTGTCATCTCATTAAGTTTTCAGTAGTCTTATACCAGTCAGAGTTTGCTGTCCTTCTTCTTGATGAAGAAGAATGGTGATGCTATCAGAGATTTTGATGGTCAGATTCATCTGCTGAAAAGATTCTCATCCAGAAACTTGTTAAGTTCCTGTTGCTCATTGTTGCTAAGAGGGTATGTCTTGCAATCCAGATTGGTGTTAGCATTGAGGATCAGCTCAATAGTATGATCTCATAGCTTCAGAGCTGGTAATTTGTCAAAACTTTCTTTTTCAAACAAGTCTCAATAATCTTGTGCCTATTCCAGCACTATTTCTTCAAACATTTTTTCCTTCTTCCCCACAAGAGCTTTCACTGTCAAGTCATTGGCATAATGCATGGCACAAATGTATATGGTATTTTATAGGTCTATGGTGAGGATGATCTCACCATCCTCCATTTCCTCATTCTATTGGTCCTCCAGATCTTTGTCAGGCAACTCGAACAGGATCTTTTAACATCTGCATCTGGAGAATGTGATCCTCCTAGTCTTCCAATTGATAAGTGGATTGTGGTGTATCAGCCAATCATGACCAAGAAAGACTTTCTGGGTTCTCAGGTTGGTCACTGCTAAGTCAATCCTTTCAGAGTGATCTCCAATTGTGAGCCTAAGTTTAACAAATTTGATAATTGAACCAGCTTGATTCTTGGTGCTGTCTGTATTGTACATGAGGATTAGTGCTATGGTGGCTCAGATTGGGAGTTTGTGCTTAGTGATGAAAGCACAATTAATAGAGCTGCCTATGCAGCCACTGTCAATCAGAGTAGTCACCACATAAGTGTTCTGAGATGTGAGTGTTTCTATTTGGGCTTTGGCCAGAAGGTCTCATTCTGGTGTTTTGGACTGACAGATGAATTTTCATGATCCCTGAAGTTCATCGAGCCATTTCAGGGCTCAGCAATATTTGACTTTCCTCATTCCTTCTATTACTTCATCCACCACTTTTTCAGTCTGGGTCTTATGGATCCAGTTCCTGAGTATGGCCTTGGCCATGGCTTTATTCTTTGCATCCTTGATAGCTCACCAAGTCCATTCAGTATTGAATGGCTTGAGTCAGCCAATAGGGCTCACTACCCCTGTTTGGTCCATAGGTGATTGAGTTCATTTAAGTGATTCTTCAATGTGTATAGCAGCAGCAGGTATATTTAAATGCATAGATAATTTAGGCATAGGCATAACTACAGGGGTCTTATTAGTCTAACTAGCAGCTATTGTTTGCACACCATGAAGTTCTTTAGCTGGCTCAGTGAAATCACTAACTGACTGGCTCTGTCTTTTACTTCCTCCACTTTTGTTTCTATGTTAAGCTCCTCTTCTTCCTTCTGGAGTTCAGCAATCTGTACTCATATATCCTCATGGATCCTCTTCTTCTTCAGGCAGTCCTTCACTATGTGGCCCTTCTGGCTGCAGTTGAAGCACTTGCCTTCCTTCTTCATTTGGTCTATGTCTATGGGTTTTTCTGTCTCTGTGTATATGGTTTCTGTTCCTATCTTCTGCATGCTATAGGTCAGGGCTGACAAGAATCCTGATGATTTTCTGGCAGTTGTCTCTGACAATTTGGAGTTACTCAAGGTTGGTGGGATTGATTTCTTGAGGTAGTCTTGCAGAGTCAACTGTTCCACTTTCTGCCTTTGTTGCTCCTTGTACATCTTGATGATCTGCTCCTTCCATTTGTCATATCCTACCAGTATCAAGGCTTTGATTCTGATGGTAGAGATTATTGTGACATACAAGGAGGAGACTTCTCTCTTAAGGGCCTCAACCATTTGTCCATCATTTGTCATGTCATTTCTGATTCCCACAAGTTTAGTGAGCTGTTTCAGCTTGTTAAAATAGTCTGTGGCTGTCTTATCTTCCATTTTGTATTCCTTGATCTTCTGCTTATAGACTTCTTATATCACCAGATTGATAAACTTGTCATGGAGCATCTGTTTGAAGACTGGCCACAAAGGGTATCAGTAGTGCTCCTGAGTTGACAATTGAAAGTTTGAAGAATTGAGAATCCACCAGGTCTTTGCCTTCTCTTCAAGGTATGAGACAGCAAAGATAATTCTGTTCATATCAGTATCAAGGTAGCTGATATAAACTTTGAAATACTGTTCACAATTGATCAGAAAGTAGTCAATGTCATCAGAGGCCTCTTTAAAGGGGTGAGGCTTCTGGAGCAGGTTGAGCTTACATTGCAATATAGCAGTATTTTCAGAGAGTACACCTATTAGATTGGGCCAGTCTGAGAAGAGAGGATGCTGCCACTCATGCAGTGGTCCCAGGAACAAATAGAGAGAATTATCATCTGCAATGGGGCTCTCTTGTAGAGTGGCTTCCTTTCAAATGATGAGACTATTCTTTACTGTAAATCCTAGTCAGACTGCTTTCAGATCATCTTTGATCAGATCCTTCTCTGTCTCACTCCTTAAGGCTTTATTGGGTAGAGGCTGAGCCCCTAGTACTTGGCTTCCTTTGCTGGTCCAGAAATTTTGGTAGTTCTGAGCTCTGGGAGTTGCCAGAGCTCAGGATCATGACAGCCAAGTAGCTGTTGATCATTCTGATAGTGCAGAGTATGAGAATGTACTTCAGATGAAGAGTGCCATGTATATAGCTTGGTTCAGCATGATGGAGAGGAGACCAAAGCATTGGTTGGATTGAGAGTGGTGGTTGATATTCTGGCACTATGCTGACTAGTAGGATTTCTGTGTGTTCATTTGGTTCAGCATAAATATACATTTTACCAGGACACAATGCCAACCAGTTGGGGTTGGGCCACAGAAATGCTACTCCTTACCTGTACCATTTTTGGTACTCTTCTTCCCTTGCACTCTGTATCTCTGCTTGCAGTGCTTCTTCATTGGTAGCTTCTGCTAATAAGTATGCCAGCTCTCCTCTGGGATGCAGGGTCTTGCTGTCTTCAGTTTCAGCCTTGTCCTCTTTCTTGTCATTCTCAAGGAGAAAAGTGACAGGTGGGGTAAAGATACTCTCCTCATCTCCTACCAGTCAGATGGTCTCCATTGATCTACTGCTCTGGCTGAGTGCTCAGCCCAGCAGAGGGGCCTTCATTACTGGATCTTGTGTTGTCAGTGTAGTGGATAGTGGGACAGCTCCTGATGGAAATGTCATATCTGTTTCCACCTGCTGCTCACACAACCTCCACTTGCTCACTATAAAGGTGGAAGTTTCAATACTATTCTGCATTGAGGAACTATTGGGTGACTCAGCTTCCCAAGTACTCTTGGAGTGTCTGAGCAGAGACATGGGCATTGATAGGTACTCATAATCTGTAGTGTCTGAGGATGGACTCATTGTCCTCAAATATAGTATCAATACTGAGAGTTCACTGAGAAGAGAGATAGTCAAGGGTTTCAGGGCTAGCAGAGTGAAAGTCAGCTTGTCCTGGAGACAGAGCTCTGTTGTCTCCTCTTCTTCTGACTTTATTAGCAGTAAAGACCTTGCAGGGTCCATCTGCCTATGGGTCAGTTTCTATAGTACTGGGCTTATAGAATATGAGGGTTGAGAGTGAGAGCTGTGAACAGAGCCCATACCAGTCTGGAGACCCAGTCTAGAGGTGCTCTCTTTCAATCTGATGCTGCTTACCTCTGGTTTATGCATCATAGGCTGTAGCATCTTGAGCTCACTGCCCTTCCTTCATGATTTGCTGCTCAAGGCTGCTAAAGGCTTAGCAATGCTCAGCTAGGGTCTGATGCTGTCTTTTTCCTTTTTGTCTGACAGCTTCTTCATAGTTAAATGGGATATTGAGGTTCCAGATAGAGAATAAGCAGTAAATGATTTTGTTTCAGTTCTCCCTAGCTTGTTTCTCCTCATCAAGCCAGTCTGAGGGTGTCTGCTCCATCCTGATGCTAGTCTCTGCAGAGAAGTAGGCTGAGGTGGGGCTGCTGTGAGGCTGGCTTCCAGGAGATGTGCCATAGGATCTTAGAGCCATCTGAGCAACATTGAGAGAGTCTCAGGTATGATCAGCAATCCCATAGATTGGAGAGATAGTGGGAGGACTGGAGAACTGCTGGAAGAAGTCCTCTGAGAGTCCTTTATCTTTGTGGTCTGGTATAGTATTTGGTATAAATATTCCTTAGACTCTTGGAATATAAGGGTGCTGGTTTCTGCTTGATCTAGATCAAGGGGAATGCTGCTCTCTCTCTTCTTCTTGACTATTCCCTGAATGCATTTCACTAAGCCCAGCTTCTGGTAGAGGGCTGCTTGGGGGCTGGTAGGTCATTTGTCAGGAGTCTGAAATGTCATGTAGAGAAAGATCTGAGGTTACATTTCATAGAATATGACAGATATGCTGAAATTCTTGGTAATGTTGGATGGCTCAGACAGTAATTGAGTGATGTCCCCAGCATAGCTGAATAATCACAAGTAAGCCTAAAAGTGTTCTGATAATAGAGGCTAGGAGTTCAAAGAACTCTCAATCAAAGTTCAGATCAGTTGGATTCAGAGCAGGCATTCAGTTTCTCAGCACTATTAGGCTTGAGAAAGAGAAGCTAGAAGCTTTAAGCTAATTATTAGACCCAAGCATTATATGAACAGAAACATATAATAAACAGAAGTCTCCTCACACTTCAGGAGATTGACTGAGTCCACTGACACATATTCTGATCAGTGTGTCACAAGACCTTAGGATTAGCTTGAGTATAGAATGGTGTGAAGATAAACTTTAGCTTAAAGCTGAGGATTCCCAGTGAGAGTGAGCCTTCTTAAATACTGTACAAGTTATCCTAATTATACTACTGTCTATTGTGCATTACTGTGTCCTTTGTGCTCATTGTTCTTGAGCATTGCTACTGTACATAAAAGACTGATTGTGCATCATTGAGTAACACTGTTGCATTGAAAGACAATGCTGGATTTAGCTGTTTGTGATGACTAAGCCTTATCCTATAGTCTTAAGCACTAGTCTAGGTGCTCTGACTAAGCATAGATAGGAGTTAATCATTAAAGAAGATGGAAAAATCATAACACTCTGGAATAGTTAGATGAACTTCAGAGACCAAAGAAGTTCATCTGACAACAAAAGATGTATGGATAGAATCTCATAACCAAGATGCATATCCAGACCCTCATCAATCAAGAACACTTTGCTGTTACAGCCCTAATTGATAGTGGCTATACAGGAAGCTCTATTAACTGAGCCTTCATTAACAGGCACTATCTCCCAACTAAAGCCTCTAAAGCCTCTATCTCTGTCTATAATGCTGACAGCACTAAGAATCAGGCTGGATCAATTACAGAGTTCATAGAACTTCATCTGACTATTGGAGATCATTCAGAATGAATCAACTTCACCATCACAGAACTAGGTATCAAGGAGCTATTCCTTGAACATGACTGGCTAATCCAACACAATCTGCTTATCAATTAGAAGATCAAATGAATTATCTTCACCTGATATCACTGCTGAAAAGTACTATTCACACTCTCCAATATAGATTCTGAAGACTGATGAGATGAAGAAATGGAGGATGAGGAGACTATCCTTACTATGGACTTTGAAGAAGCTCTGTGAATACAGGTGACTCATCATGCCAATGACTTAGCCACTAGAGTAAATAAGAGGAAAGGGGAGAGAACATTTGAGGAAATGGTTTCTAAATGAGCCAAAGACTATCACAATCTCTTTGTGAAGGAAAGCTTTGATGAACTGCCTGCATCCAAACTCTGAAATGATGCTATCAAGTTGGTATCAAACACCAATGCTAACTTGGACTGTAAGATATACTCTTTAAGACATCATAAGCAGCAGAAACTCAATAAGTTCCTAGAAGAGAACCTTTCTAGTGGGCAAATCTGATCATCAAAGTCTCTGATGGCTTCACCATTCTTCTTCATCAAAAAGAAGGATGATAAGCTCCAACCAGCTCAAGATTACCAGCGACTTAATGAAATAATGATCAAGAACTAATATCCACTTTCTCTTATCTCAGAATTAATGGATAAACTCCATGAAGCCCAATTCTACACTAAGTTGGACATCCAATGGGAATATAGCAATATAAGAATCAAGGAGGGGAATGAGTGGAAGGCTGCATTTCAGACTAACCAGAGATTGTTCAAACTCACAGTTATATTCTTTGGACTGACTAATTTCCTAGTGACCTTTCAGTGAATAATGAATGATATCTTCAAGAATCTCATTGCTACTGAGAAGATGATGATCTACCTGGATGACATACTCATTATGTCAAGGATAGAGAGGAACACTGATGGCTCATATGACAGGTACTTGAACTGATGAGAAAACACAAATTGTTTCTCAAAGCCAAGAAGTGCAAATTCAAGATATTAGAGATAGAGTACTTAGAGGTCATCATCAGTGAAGGAAGCATTCAGATGGATACAATCAAGGTAGCTAGAGTAACCAAATGGCCTGAGCTGGCTAAAAAGAAGGAACCACAGTTCTTCTTTAGCTTTATAAACTTCTACTGCTGATTCATCTGAGACTACAGCAGGATCATCCAACTGATGATGCAGCTCACTGGCAACACCCCTTAGAACTGGAGGTTGTCATAGCAAATGGCATTTGAGAATCTCAAATGGTGACTAGCTAAGAATGCGGTCCTGATAATATCCACACAGAAGGGAAAATTCAGAGTAGAAGTGGATGCAAGTGAAGAGACTGTCAGAGCAGTCCTATCACAGGAACAAAAAGGAAGGTGGAGACCAGTGGCATTCCTGTCAAAAGCATTAACCATTACTGAATGAAACTATGAGATCTATGACAAGAAGCTATTGGCTATTATGATAGCACTTGCTGAATGGCAACACTATCTGATTGAAGCCACCCAAACCTTTGAAGTATGGATAGATGACTAAAACCTCTGGTATTTTTGACTTTCTCAGAAACTCAACCACCAACAAGCCTGATGGGTGATAGAGCTATCCAAATATCAATACACACTTCATCACAAGGTTAGAATGGCAAACAAGAAGGCTGACCTACTCAGCTGGAGGGGGAGAGAAAATAATGAAGGGATAGTCTTACTCAAACCAGAGCACTTCTGTGCAATGGTGATACTGATAGAGAAGGAGATACACAACAAAATCTGCAGTGCCATATGACAATCTAATTTATGGGACCAAGGAATTGCAACATCCTTAAACCACAAGCATAGCATCTCCCAGAATCATGACCTCCTCTTCTATGATAGACAACTCTATATCTCTTAGAATCAATCACTGTGAGAAGAGATCATAGTGATGAGCTATGACCATGCAACAGCTGGATATCTGGAGATCACTAAGACTAAGGAGTTGATATTAAGAGAGTACTGGTGGCCAAAGATGGCAAAGGATATTGAGGGGTATATCAAGGGATGTGAGACATGTCAAAGAGCCAAATCCTCAATCTGGGCCCATGCAGCATCATTGCATCTGAATGAGGTACTGACACAATCATGGATCCATATCTTGGTCAATATAGTTATAGGACTCTCAGATTATAATAGCTATGATACAATCATTGTAATCATCAATCAGTTCTCTAAGATGATCATTCTGATCACATGCTTGACAGAACTATCCTCAGAGAGATGGGCAAAAATACTCTATGATGAGGTCTATGCCAAATATGGCATACCACAAGTCATCATTTCAGATCATGGATCACAATTTGTCTCAAAGTTCATAGACAACCTATACTGCCTATTTAATATCCACAGCAATGCATTCACTGCCTATCACCTACAGACCAATGGCCAAACCAAATGTGTCAACTAAGAAATCAAAAAGTACCTCCAAATGTTTATTAACTACCAGCAAGATGACTGGACTGAATGGCTTGCACTTGCAGCATTCCAACATGACAATCACATCCATTCAGCAACTGGTAAAACTCCTTTCTTCATGAATCACAGCCAGCATCCAAACATAGTAAAAACCTCCTGGCTTCACACTACTACTCCTGCTTCAACAGACTTCACTGCTGACATGGCAAAAATCCATTTTGAAACAGAAACTGTCCTCTAGAAGGCCACTGACACTATAAAATCCCAGTATGACAAACACTGACAGCCAGCACATTTATATAAAGTCAACAATAAAGTCTGGCTGGACACCACAAATCTCCATCTTCCATGCTTAAAATGAAAACTCAATGACAAGCATATGAGACTCTTTGCAATCACTGCCAAAGTCAGCCTATCTGCATACAAACTTTGATTCCCATCACACTGGAAAATTCATAACACATTCAATGAGACTCTTTTAACTTCATTTATCATCTCTGCCTTTCTCAATCAAGAATGACCACCACTGCCATCTTCTGACCTGATTGATGAAGAAGAATATTATGAAGTTGATCAGATATTAAACCACAAGACTCAATGCATAAAGATGCATGGCAGAGGCATGAAAATAATCATTGACTACCTTATCAGCTGGAAGGGATATAGCTCTGAATTGAATCAATGGGTAAATGAACAACATATGAATGTGGATGATGCTATACATGATTATGAACTATCTCTAAATTAAGCTATCAAGATGATAGTCTTAAGGAGGAGGTAATGTTATGATTTTTCCACTTTTATTCTCACTTTCACAGTATTAACCCCTATCTATGCTTAGTCAAGATGCTTATACCAGTGCTTAGGGCTATGGGACAGTCTTGGTCAGCACAATCAGCCATTGTCTCTTGACTCATAGTGATGCTCCAACAATAGCACAACAGATCTTTTATAGATAACATTGACTCACCAGAACAGTGAGTACTATAGTACAGACACTTACAATTAGTAGTAGTATATTTAGTGACTGATCTAGGAGTATATAAGTAGCATAGACAGTGCTATATATTTCTAGTCTTGAACTATCCTTTATCATACCCACTTACTCAAGTCTACTTGCATAGATCTTGAGATATAACATCCACATACATCACATATTTAGACTTAGGTGTGATTGTACAAATGCAATATAGCATCTATTTACCACATGATATCAGACATATGTCACTTGGCCCTAACAGAGAGTTGCAGTAGCAGTAAAAGAGATAAATGGGGTGGAGCCAATACTCACAAGGATTTAAAAGTCAATTTATCACAAGATGTATCATAGTCAGCACAAGACTTTCCATAGAAAGCCCTGCAAAATGCATTCAAAATAGGTAGTTTCTGAGAGCACTTAGATCCACAATATGCAATGCAAAGAGAATATCCTCACTACAAAGTCACAGAGTCAGTGGAACATATCCTTATTGACTGCAATATTAATGGGCAAGCCATACTGTGGAGACTTGCTCAAGAGCTATGAGAGAAGAAGAGACTGAAATGGAAGCAACCAACCTATGGTCTTGCACTTGGTGCCACACTGATATAGATTAGAAACTCTAAAGGTGAAATTGATAAACATACTACATACCTCTATTGAATACTGATGATGGAGATAGTGCATATGATCTGAAAAATATGTTGCTAGAGATGAATCTAACAAGATGACAATGATGAGACAAGCTAGCACACTAAGGATGAGATACAGAATCTGTGGATTGATGCAATAGATAAGTAGCTGATGACTGACTGGGCAATAGTGGACAAGGCCAGGTATAGACCCAGCCAGGGCCCTTCAGAAGGTGACAGCACTGAATGAGGATTACCTCCTAGAGGATGGGACATACCAGAACAGGGTTTTAGTGGGTATGGTGCCCTGTCAGAAAAGGCCAAGAGTCTGGCACAGAGTTCCACATGATTCTGAATAGTGTATAACAGCATTTCTCCATGTAGATCTCCTGGTTTGATTTCTCATTTTAGTCACTACTGCTTCTTATTTTGGGGCATGCCCCCCTATCCAAGTGGGTACCAAGTATTTGATACAATGCTCTATGAAACAAAAAAAAAAAACAATGCTAATAAACTGATGTTAATTATATCCATTTTTAGCTCTACCTTAATCTTCACAAAGGATTTGGAATGTCACACATGTTATGATGGTAGAATCAATAGTAGGCATTTTATGATCAGTACGAATGTCTTGCGGAAGCCGGTCCAGATTACACATGATTCAATATTGTGCTATTGTACTGACACATAAGTATTGAGCTGGCAGCGGAGTTTCAATTTGCATACTTAAATAGGCAGGTGCCTGGCATGTTTTTGACTCATCGACGACGACGACGACGACGACGACGGCGTAGACAGTACTGACGACGTCGACGTCTCCGCCGGCATCAGTTCCATCTTTTCATCGCTGCTTAATCGTATTTTCTATCGCTCTCTCAGTCCACATCATGAGTCTCAGAGGTGGTCCAGATAGACGTCGTGGTGGCTATGACAGAGGCCGTGGCGACAACTTTGGAGGGCGAGGCGGCAGAGGTGCTCCAGGTTTCAACAGAGGACTCGCTCGAGGTGGATTCAGTGGCCCCAACATCTACAAGGAAAATGTTCCAGCACAGATACCCGACTGCCTGACACCAGAGAACCAGGATAAGCTTATCGGTGCCCTTCGAAAGGTACCACCCAAGCCAGAACGTCCAACACGGCCTGGCTTTGGTACCTTGGGGAAGCCCGTCGTTTTGCGTGCTAATTTTTTTGTAGTGAAGCTTCCTGAGGGCCCTCTCTTTGAGTACGAAATCAAAATAGAGCCAGCTACTCGTTTGAAGGAGCGCAAGGACCGTATTTTCTGGCTGCTTGAGCGCCGCCCTGAGGTACGGCCTCAGCTGGGCTCTATTGCTCACGATAGAGGTACGCGCCTTGTGTCGGCCAATAAATTGCCCAATTTGCGCGTGGAAATACCGTTCTACGAAGAGGGCCAGAATGGACCTCCACCTAACACCATCACATATACCGTTTCCGTCGTCTTCAAGGGCGACCTGAACTTCAGTGAACTCTCCAAGTGCGTGTTTTGGTATTCTTATCATTATTGTCTTTTCATATCTTTATTTAGGTACCTCAACGCTGACAAGGAACACAGGGATTACGATCCATTACCCATCATCTCTGCTCTCAATTTAGTAATGCAGCAGAACGCTCTGCACACGGGCGTGCGTATCGGGCAGAACAAGTATTACTTTCAGCCTCCTCCTGGTCAACGCAAGGTTCTCGGACCAGGCATCGAGGCATGGAGAGGGTATTTTCTCTCTGTTCGGCCGGCTTATCAGCAGCTGATGGTCAACATGTGAGTTCGAACTAAATATACGATCGCGTGTTAACTCGCCACCAGAAATGTCTGTATGGCGCCGTTCGTCGAGCCGGGTAATCTCGCGGATGTTCTTGAGTCGTTCAATCGGAATTCTTCGGGGGGAATGCCAACGCTTCCCAAGGCGCTTGCCAGAAGCATCAAGGTCGTTACTACCCATCTTGGATATAAACGTCACTACAAGCTCTGGGAGATTGGCCTCAAATCTGCCCGGGACACCACTTTTCCCTGCGAAGAATTTGGAAAGAAGGATATGTCGGTCAAGGATTTCTTCAAGAAAAGTGCGTATAACCGTCGTTAGACTCCATGGATGAAACTCTTATACCTATGTACAGAGTATGACATTTCTCTGCATCATGCAACTGACCTCCCAGTGGTCAATGTCGGGAGTGTCAAGAGACCAATATGGCTACCCGCCGAAATATGCAGGATCGAAGCCGGGAATCCGTATCGAGGACGGCTAGGCGATCAAGAAGTGGCCCAGATGATTCGATACGCGTGTAACCCCCCGCGCGTTAATGCAGAGTTTATCGTCGACGAGGGGTTCAAAAAGTTATCCCTCTCACCTCCTCAGCCGCCCGTCAACATGTTTGGCCTCTCCATCGACCAGGAAATGGCCGTCATCCCTGGCCGCGAGCTTCCCCCTCCGACATTGTCGTACCGCCAGGGAAGTCCGAGGGTGACCAATGGTTCATGGAACATCCTTGACACCACGTTCCACCGCGGTGCGACCGTCAATGGATTCTGGGTCCTCCCAATACGAGAACGGATGCATGATAAATATCCTTCTCCGCAGGACATCAAGCCGTTGATCATGGCGTTCTCGAAGAAGCTGCAGTCGGCTGGGATGAATGGACCGGCGGGAATGCTACGATTGTTGAGGGAATTGCCGCCATTGGCTCCTGTGCGTGAGGATCCAGGGAGGGTGAACTCATTGAATCTCATCAGGTCGTGTTTGCGGCATGCGATGCAAACGGGTCCCAGGCCGAGTTTTGTGTTGGTGTTGTTGATGTATAGGGACAATTTCATTTATCCTGGTGTCAAGGTGAACCTCGTTTGTGTGTTTCGAAAATGGTGTAGCTGATGGATGAGCTTAGCGAATCGGAGACTGTGAGCTAGGGTTGCAGACGATTACGATGCAGCTCGACAAAGCGATGAGAAAAAAAAAACAGGATCAATATCTCTCGAATATCGCCTTGAAGGTGAATACGAAGCTTGGGGGGATCAACCACAAGGTATGGATTTCCTACTTTGGATGCTACGTACCGACTGACAGGACATGTTCAGCTGGATGATCAAGCCATGAGGTGGTTGCGCAAGAAGAAGACGATGATGGTGGGGATCGATGTTACCCACCCTGCTCCGGAGACGAGATTTGGCACTCCATCGATCGCGGCGATCGTGGCGAGCGTGGATGATGATTTCGTCCAGTTCCCAGCGAGCATGAGGATCCAGAGGCCTGATACTAATAAGCACTCCAAAGAGGTCTGTCTTTTTTCTGTTGATTCCCCTGCGAGTGCTCATGGTGCCATTTAGGTCGTCGAGGAGCTACAGCATATGATGCATGAGCGTCTGTTGGTGTACAAGAAGAAGAACAAGGCGTTGCCGGAGAGGATTCTCGTGTTCCGGGATGGTGTCTCTGAGGTGACCGATGACAGGAATTCGTTGCGACGATCTTGCTGACCTTTCCGTTCTAGGGCCAATATGATATCGTCATTCGGGAGGAGGTCGTACAGATCAAGGAGGCTGCGAAGAGACTGAATACCAAGGATGGGAAGGCTTACAAACCGCTTGTATCTGTCATTATATGCGGGAAGCGCCATCATTCTAGGTAGGTTGCACTATGGTCGTTGTTGACTCTTTGCTCAACGACTCTTAGGTTCTACCCTACAGGTGGTGCGAATGCAGACAAGAACGGCAACACGAAACCTGGGACGGTGGTTGACAAGGGGATTACTGGAGTGTGAGTCTCTCCCTCTTTCTTCCAGCGCATTATTCCATTCTTCTCATACCTTCCGGGCAGATTTGATTACGATTTCTATCTGCAAGCGCACGCTGGTCTGCAGGGCACGGTGAAGCCGACGCATTACGTTGTCATCTACGATGAGAACAGCCTTGATGTGGATGAGCTCCAGAAGGGAACGAACAATACTAGTTATTTGTATGCGCGGGCGACGAAGGCTGTTAGTCTGATTCCGGCGGCCTATTATGCGGATCTGGCGTGCGAGAGGGGAAGGTGCTACCTAAATGAAATCTTGTCCGGTGATAACTCGACTGTTTCAGGGTCGCTTAGTCGGGATGAGGAGGCGGCGAAAGTTTTCCAGGCTGCGGAGAAGGCTTGGGGTAAAGGGGTGAGTGTGTGTTTGGCATGTTGGGTTTGGACTGACTTGGGTTTGCAGCTTCATGATGATATCAAGGAGAGTATGTTTTATATCTAAAGGAGGGGTTTGCTTGTTTACTATCTATTTGCTTTTGTGCTGCCTTTTTGTAACACTGCATCTAATTTGGATGAGATCATTACTATTCAGACCCTGGCAGCATCAAAGATAGTGTGAAAAGGAGGGTCTCTGTTAGACATAGGAATAGTATGATACAAACACATTCACTTATCTATTTGATATTCTTTTCTTTTTTGGTATGACACACTGTTCTGCACTTCTCAGCTTTCAACCACAATGCTGAGATGTGAGTACTCTTTATATCTACTTCTGTCTTACTGTATTTACTCATTATCTATATAGTAATGTTATGACATTCTATTCTAGCATCTGTTTTCTTCTGAACCTTTTTTCTTGTTTATCACATCTGTGCTTCTATCTCATTAACTCCAACAGGTTATGGGCCCCACTACCAGCATGTCCACAACAACTGAAATAAAGCTAGTTAGCACAACAAAGCTTGTAGACAATGGATCAAACTGGATAGCATTTGAAGAGAAGCTCACCAACAAGTTTCTGGACAAGAGTCTTGGCTGGCATCTCTGAGAAACAGCTCACATACCCCTGCACCCTGTCAAGCACAAGGAAAACTTCTACCAGTCCTCTAATACTGTATTTTCACACTCACTCTCAAATGACAACCTAGAAAAGCTGGAGGATAAACTGGAGGAATATGAGCAGAAAGAGGCAAAGATGCATACTATCATTTACAAAGCTATTTCTGACTCTACCTTCAATGAGATCAAAGGCAAGGCAACAGCTGCTCTTGTCTAGAAGAAGCTTGTTGCTATTATGACTGGCAAGAGTGATCTTGTGCAAGAGCACCTTCTTACCTGGCTTGGAAATATGGCATGCCCTGATGAAGGCAATATATGCAAACACCTTGCTGAAATGAAAATTCTCCATGAATAAATCAAAGGGATGGGTCTGAAGATTGAAGACAATCAATACACTTCAATGATCCAAAAATCACTTCCACCTTCCTATGATCATATTCATCACACCCTCTCCACTGCCAGCAAATTTACTGGAAAGACTCTGACATCAGACATCCTAGTTGCAGCTCTGCATGAAGAATGGGATGAGGAGATCACATTGAAGGCCACTGCCAAAAATGTAGCAATGTCTGCTCAATGACAGAGCAAAGAAAAGGGCCAGAACTTCAGAGGAAAGTCAAAGAAAAGATCTGATCAATCTCATCTCAAATGCACAAACCCAGTATGTGGTAAAACTGGCCATTTCATCACAGATTGTTGGTACAAAGACAGTGGAAAGACAGAACAAGACTAAGGGAAAGAAAAAGACAAAGAAGTCAGCATCTGTAGCTATTGATGAAAGTGAGAATGAACATATTATTGCCATTGTAGCTGATAACAATGATCACAAAAACATGGCATTGATATGCACATCTGACTATAGAGCTGAGAGTGATGCCCATATGGCAAAAGAGGAGAATGTTATGGCATTAGCAGATTGTGGAGCATCAAAAACATACTCACCTGAATATCAGAGGTTCAAAAACTATATCAAAATTGAACCAAAGCCTATCAAAGCTGCAAATGGCCAAGTTTTCTATGTGATAGGAAAAGAGGATCTTTGACTACCACTTTCCATGGAAAAGAGACAGAAACCTACTATCATAAGTTTTTGAAATGCACATCATGCACTGAAAATGGCCTACATCCTCACATCACTCTCACAAGTCAGTCATGCTGGATTTTCCATTCATATTGAACCCTCCAACTATACTATATACATCCACACACTACACCCAGATGCTAAGATCATCACAAAAATCTCTGAAGCCAGTGGCTTATACATAATCTCAACCCCAAATGCATAGCAAGCTACAGCAGCTAAACCAGATATTGCTATAGCAGCAGGTAAGCTCAAGATAAACATCACTGAGCTACACAACATTTGTGCCCACCAAAGTCACACCACCCTTCACTGTATGTATTTTGATAGCTATATTGAAGGAATCAAGCTTAATTTTAACTCCAAACCAGAATTTTGTGAAACCTGTGTAAAGGCTAAAGCAAAGTGCAAGCTATTTCTAAAACAAGGCCAATACAAGTATGTCAAAAATAGTGGTGACAAGATCATTGAAGATGTAATGGGCCTGATGTCTGTAGTATCACTTGGAGGAGCCTGCTATGCCTGCATATTCTGTGATCTACACACCTATAAATCAAAATCTGAATATCTATCAAAGAAATCAGATACCTTTGGGTCATATAGACATTATGAGATATGAACTAAGGTCCAGCAAGGCATAAAGATCATCAAGATCCTTGGTACAGATCAAGAGAGAGAATTCACTAGTGACAAGTTTGATCAGCATCTTAAATCAAAAGAAACTGTTTGACATCTTACTGTACATGATTCTCCACAGTCAAATGAGATTGCTGAATGTTCAAATGGCTATCTGATGGATATGATTAGAGCTTTCTTAATCAGTTTAGGTTTACCAAAATATCTCTGAGCTGAAGCTCACCAGCATGCTGAATAGATCTACAACCACATCTCAACAAAAGCAATATCATCAGCACAGAAGCTCATTCAGAGCATTCTGAATCTCCACTCATAGATATAGTATCTGATACTATCCCTCAATCCAGCTGCTCTAAGTGATCTGCAGCTCTGAAACCTGGTCAACTCACACCTCCAGACTTGTGCAAATATCCCACCACAGCTGGAATTGCAGTAATGGCACTTGAAGATGAGTCAGAATCTGATAATGATGATGAACCAGATAGCTACTCATCAGTCAACTATGCCATGATAGTGAATGTTGAACCAGTAACCATGAAGGAGGCATTGAGTGGTTCTGATGAAGGAGAATGGCATGAGTCAATGCTCACAGAGATAAGACAGTATGAGAAGAAGAAAGCATGAGAGGTGATAAAATAAGAAGATGTTTCCATGGATGCAAACATTGTGGGTACAAGATTTGTTTATCAGGTCAAATGAAATGAAACTGGTGAGCCCAAAAAGGCTAAGTCCTATTTTGCAGTCCAAGAATTCTCTCAGATCTAAGGCATTGACTACTTCAACACTTATGCTCTGGTTGTCTGTCTTTCCACCCTCCACATCCTACCCTCTATATCTGCCTCTCAGAATGCAATAGTAGACCAAGCTGATATCAAAAATGCATACCTGCATGCTGACATCACCAAGGAAATCTATATCAAGTTTTCAAACAGATATAAAGAATTCTTCACAATCTCAGAACATCTTAAAGGCCAGAATATTTGTGCCAAGCTGTGCAAATATCTGTATGACATGAAACAAGCAGGACAAGGCTAGTATCAGACTCTGAAGGCAACAATGATCTCTCTAGGATTCACTGTCAGCAATGCAGATGAGGCTGTTTTCTATTGGATCAAATCAGAGACCAAATATACTATTATTGCAGACTCCCAAAATGAATCAGACCAATTCAAATGAGAAATAGGCTCACATTTTGAGCTGGTTGATCCTGGACCTATACATTGACTCTTGGGGATGCATACCACTTGAGACTGAAAAAAGTGCACCATCAGCATTAGACAGCCAGTCTACATTGACCAGATCATAAAATGATTTGGAGTTCAAGATATGGCACTATTTATGATGCCAATGAAAGTAAATCTTGATCTAAACCTAGATTCACCATCTATATCTACAGAATCCATTACATCATATGAAAAAGCACTCTATTATGAGCTGCTAGAGTCTCTCATGTATATTGCAGTTGGATCTCACTCTGACATCAGCTATCTGATGTCAGTGCTCTCACAATTGGTGAAAGACCTCATGTTCAACTTATTTAAAGGCTGGATTTCAAGTCCTCCATTATCTCAAGAGTACATATGGCCAATGGCTTGTAATTTGTGATCCTAGCATCAGTCCCAAGGGCTATCATAATGCAGCATATGCCAATCAGCCTAGACAGAAATCTATGTCTGGATTTGTCCTATTCATAGGTTAAGATGACATTATATGGACATTGAAAAAGCAGCCAATTGTTACTGTCTCCACTGGTGAATCAGTATATGTCGAACTCACATCAGCATTGAAGAACATGATCTGGCTTGACAAACTTCTCTCTGAGCTCTCCATCTTCATTGCAAACCCTTTTATTTATCCAATGAAACCTACTATCCTCTTCTCTGATAGTCAAAACATACTCTCTATTGCCAATGATTCAGTATTCCATGAACAAATGAAGCATATTGGAGTCTGATATCATTTCATCTAGCAAACCATTGAGCAAGGCCACATCAGGTTGATGTACTGCCCAACTGATAACATGATTGTCAACATCCTCATGAAATCATTGGCTCATCCAAAGTTCAAGAAGTTTGCAGAGGCACTGAGCATCATATAAGCAAACCATATACATTTTGAGGGAGAGTGTTAGATGTAGAAATAGTATGATATAAACATGTTCATTTACTTATTTGATATTCTTTTCTTTTTTGGTATGACACACTATTCCACATATCTCAGCTTTCAACCACAATGCTGAGATGTGAGTACTCTTTATATCTACTTCCATTGACATACTCTCTCTGTGTTCAGACATGTAAAATTGTGAAATTTGAGACTATATAGACTGTCTATCAGTCTACTATGCATATAACAGAGAATAGAGCTAGAGCATAAAGAAACATAGCTGTTATAATGCTAAACTAAAGTAACAATGAGCAGAGAGCATAACCTAGTGATAGACTAATACTAGAGGGGTTATACTGTGCATGAGGTCCCAGCACTTGGCTCTAAATGCACCAATACCATTATAAGAAGACATGCTAAAAATAAAAAGAATATGATCAAAATATGATTGGCAATTCTGATCACATTGATCAAGGATGCACATCCATTAATGTACTGATAGGACATGCCTTAGAACAGAGAACTGAGACTCAAAGAAAGATATCTGAATGACTGGATATTAAACAGAGAAATAGAATAATGACAACAAAGTAATAAATAGAGAAATATTACCAAGAGTGGATAGCATATATAACACTGTGAGAGACTCTATATTATACCAAGATATGACACATACTCATTGAATGGATTAATTGATGCACACTAGACCAGAAGTGATACATATTGTGAATCAGATAGAATGCCTGGACACTGGAAAAAAGAATATAGTCATTGTGGCTGACTCCAGACATGAGAGATAACCCTGAGGGGCCTGAAACAGTTTTTTGATGTCAGAATGCTTCACTGGGGAAATAAAAAAGCAAGCATACCTGGCTAGACCAGCTAGCTAATGTCAGCTCATGAGAGAACAGCAGGCACAGTCCTGATCCAAAACAGAATAAGCATGGCAACTGTAATATGTGCATAAATAATACCTATAGAATCTGAAACAGAGTCTTATGCTTTGAAGATACTATAGTAGAGTTGTATTAGTAAGTACCACAGTAGAGTATTTAAATGCTGCATTGTATGAGTAGAATACAAGTTTTTGATCTCTCACAGTTGTGATGTATTGAACACAAAAAGCCTTGCACCCTAGCTCTGGATTTGTGTTTGTAACTTCAGGTGAGAGAATAGACTTGTTATTGATATCATTAAGAGAGATTTGAGAATTGAGTGAGGCACAGAAGCTTGTGAGGAACTTGAATTCAATTTGATAAGAGGTTTTGAATTGCACTCTAGCCTGAGAATAAGAGAGCAGTGTCTGAAGGGCATTATCTTGAGTTTTTGAGATATTTGTGATGTGCAGCACTACAGGTGGCAGAGGTTCAAACTCTTTAGGTCTGTCAGACAGTGTTTTATTGTGTTTTATATCTCTGAATCATATAGGTTTGAATCCTGTGGATCTACAATTGGTTTGAAAACTTGTATGCAGAGATTTGATCCCTTTGACACTTGTGAACATATTTGTGAAGTGTTTCTGCTTAGAGTGCTAAGCTTTGAGTCATGTATTATGTGTGTTAGGGATTTTAATTTGATCTGAGCTGTGCTTAGACTCTTTTTGAGAATTGTGAAATTATTTTAATGTATTGTATTGAGCTACAGTATCTTTTCTGAGATCTGGCAATATCTGTTGCCACCTCTTGTTTTGAGTGAAAAGCTCTGAGACTTAGAGAGATCTGAGACAGTTATACCATGCTATTGCTATTCATGTGCAGTAGAATCATTTGAGAAAACACTTGTATTTGCTATAGCTATTCTATCACATTATAATTCTTCCAATGAACTAAAAAGTGTTGTGTATGTGTAGATGTAGTTGTGATCAGTAGATAGCACTCTGCTGTATCCATTTTCATCTTGCATGCATATAGAATCTCTTCACTATCTTACTGTATTTACTTATTATCTATGTAGATTGTGGCTTGGCTATAGCACTAGGACTTTGGATTGATACAAGAGAAGACAGAGAAAGACCAATGTTCTATCAGTATTAAGCAGCTATATACTTATGTTATTTGTAGAGTGGCATAATGTGAGTAGCATATAATAAAACAAAGATAACTGCCAAAAAACAATATAAGAATATTGAAAGAAAGAGGGAGGCTAACTAATAGTGACAAGTAAACACTGTATAGACAAAGAAAGATAAAAGCAAGGTAAGATAATAAAGGTAATAGTCAAGGAAATAGTCTAGAATGGGTGAATCCTCTACATCTATGTAGTAACATTATGATGTTTTATTCTAGGTAGATAATAAAGCTTTCAATCACAACACTGAGATTAACATTATAATGTTCTATTCTAGCATCCATTTTCTTCTAAACTTTTTTTTTGTTCACCATGTCTATACTTCTACCTCATTGACTCTAACAGCCTCTTGATCAAGAACCACTATCATATGAGACTCAGCATTTAGCCACTGCAAATCTGGCTTAAGGGTCTCTGCTTTCTGCAATGAAGAGCAGAGAAATAAAATATTCTTGCATCATCATGAGTAGAGAGAATCCTCTCTAAACTCAGAGAGAAATTCCAACATTTGGATGGAGATGCTTACCACCTCAAGGAATGGCTTGTAAGACTAACCTCCAATTAAACTCATAGTAGTCTTCTCCTCCTGCTATTCAAAATTATTCTATAATTTCATGTCACTCCAATTCTGCATAATGCCAGCACTCTCACTGCATCTCCAAGTCTAGTGGTCAAGCCCTCAACATCTTGAGTGGCCACTCAAAGTAGCATGTCCTAATTCAGCTAGCATTTCTCTGGCTTTAGATATAGTTTATTTTCTTGCAGGATTTCAAATATCTGTCTCATAGTCTCATGATGCTCTTTGAGCATTTTCAAGAAAATTATTATATCATCTGAATAAATGGTCACCTTTTTCTTCATGATGAGATCTCAGAATATATTGGTCATCTTAGTCTGAAAAGTCACAGGTGAAATTTATAAGCCCAAAGAATATAACCAATAGCTTGAACAACTCTTAGTTAGTTTAGAACACTGCCTTCTACTTGTCTCTCTCCTTAATCTGAATGTTGTTGTATCCTCAGCATATATCTAGCTTGGTGAAGTACTTTACACTGGATAACTTGTCTATAAGTTCAGAGATGAGCAGAAGCAGATAACAATTTTTGATCATTAGATCATTCAGTTTTTAGTAGTTCTTATGAGTCTCAACTTTCTGTCCTTCTTTTTAACAAAGAAAAATAGTGACACTATCAGTGACTTGGATATTTGGATTCTTTCACTGGAGAGATTTTCACTGAGCTCCTCCTATTCTATCTGCCTAAGTAGATTCACTTTGCAGCCCAGATTCATGTTGGCTCCAGGAACCAGCTTGATTGCATGATTTTATACCTTTCATAGTGGTAGTTCATTGAGGTTTTCTTTACTGAATACATCTGTGAAGTCCCTATAATGACTGGAGACTGTCTCTTTGAATGATTTTTTGAGTTTTTCTATATAGGTTTTAGCCACTAACTCATTGGATGTAGTGCTCATTGCTTATATTTCTAGGGCAGACTAGAAGTCCACTATCAGGAGATGCTCTCTCTCATCTAGTTCTTTTCAGATAGACTCTTCAAAATGATTCTAGTCCAGATGCCCTTACTAAGCTTCCTACCTCCAGCAGAGAACTTTTTCCTGTCAGAGATAGTCCACATAGGTCTGCATTATTAGCTGCAGCAGCCCTATCCTTCAGAGATCTCAAAGTCCCTAGAGTATTTTTCCTGTAGTTCTTTCTCTTCAGTAATTGTCAGAAGAGAGAATATACCTTAGAGAACATCACTTGCTCTATTCAGCTCTGTTTGTAAGCATTTGAGTGCTTGACTTTCTTATTGTCAAATGAGATTTCTATCTATTATTTTTATATATTGGTTTCTTAAATCTTAAGCAGCAAATATTTATTATAAATACCTACAAAAACTCATTTGATAGTGATAGATACAGTCTGAATGTGCTAAGTTAGTGTTGTCCACTCACATATATAAGAAAATATCAGTAGCCTGCTCATATATACATCAAGAGACTACTTGCTAAGACTCTTCTGGATTTTAGCTTCCTTTGTCTTGTCCAACTTCTAATATGCCTTCTTGGCAGCTTGCTCCTCCTGATACATCTTATCTAGCTTCAACCATTCTTCATCAGAGAACTTTATTTTATATATCTTGCATAGTGCTACTGCATCACTTGTGAAGCACTTTTCCTCCTTTTTGAGAGTATTTACATCTATTGGCTGTCTCTGGCCTTTATATATTATACTGGTTAAGGTCTTTTTATCATCTCCTGCTGATGCAGATCTCTTCTGGAGTGATCCAGCTGTGTTCATCTTAGTACCTTCTGTGCCTATGGCATGGCTATTTCTCTCTGTGATATTGACATGATCATTATAGTCTGTCTACAGGACTTAATGTTTTTATTTATTGTATATTGTCAGAATGTCATTGTTGCTCAATATGATCATGTTCTTGACATTGGTGTGGATCATGGCTTCCACCTGTTTCAGCATTATAGATCTGTCCTCTAACTTCCTGATCTAATAGGTCAACTCCTCAACTTCTGAAAGAAAGCTTTTGTATCTCAGTGGATGGACTGTCTCAGCATCTTTCACTTGATTTAGCAGAGTTTCATCTTCACACTCTCCTTGAACTGGTCAGTCACTGCAGTCTTGAAGTCAAAGCATGATAGGTATTACTATTATTCAGTGAATCAGTCATATAGATGAGACTCTTGATGATTCCATCAATTATGCATCTTGCTTTCAAATCATGAAGAGCAGAAAATAATCCAATGTAGACTGAACCCACTAGTATTCATTATGAAGTAAATGCTGTAAACCTCAAAATAGGCTTTGCACTAGTTGAAAAAGTAGTTGATATCTATGCTTTTTCCTTGAATGTCATGAGAGATATAATGATGCTGTAAAGAATGTTCATAAATTCTCTTATGAGTGCCCACTCATTGTTGTGAAATGAGAACCATAGAGAGTTAATACTAAGAGAGTCTTCTCAACCACTAGAACCACTAGAATCACCAAAGCCATCAGGTCTATCAGATTCACTAGAGTTGTTATAGAGTTGATTGGGAGGTCTTTCATCACCTTGCAGATGATTGAAAATTCAGGTAAAAGTGTGAGAGTCTCTGTTAGAGTCATTGTCAGAGCTGTTAGACTCTGAGTTTGATCTATTGTTATCATTTGAAGAGTAGAAAATTATAGGATCCTCTTAGTGTTGTCTATTTAGAGTTTTGATGAAAGGACTAGAGGAGTCAGGTCATTGGATAGACTGGCATTGAGTAAAGTTAGAATGGTTGTACATTTCTCTGTAAGAGCAGAAGCCTCTAATGGACTCTAATCTAAATTGGTCTGAAAATACTCTAGAGAACAAGGCTGAGATGTTCTCTATAGAATATATCAGAGTCTGATAGAAGGATTGCTCTGTAGCATTTGATTCAGTGAAGATGGTTAATATAGTGAAAATGGAAAATTTTTGACTTAAGCTTTTGAGTATGAATATACTGTTAAGAATATGCCAATAGAAGAGAGGAGATTACATATAATAGAATTAGCAACATCATCTCTGAGATGAAGCCCCAAGAACTTATAAATAGAGATCCACAGAGAGAGAGAGAGAGAAAGAGAGATGGATGGTCATCTAATGGAGTTGAAGATCCATAAGCAAGAGTATTGAGTTGAGGGTCAAAGAGTCATTAGACTGAACTAAGTTGATATTTAAACTGAGATAGTACAAGATTTTCTACAGCTTATATACTAAGTAGCTAATCCAAGTTAGAGTCTGATAGATCTCAACAGATAATCTCTTCACTACTATTTCAGAGTTAGATTGGAAATAAGATAGTAAATAGAATATAGGTTAAAATGTAAAGTGAAATAGTAGTACACTATAGAATACAATAAATTTAGAGGAAAAGAAAAATGCTTAGTATTTTTTCATCACATGAAAACTATTAAGTTGTGTTGTGAATCAGAGGTCTGTAGCATATGCATGACATTATAGGATTTCATTTCTATGGATATTATTGAACTATTGAACTATTTTCAGACTCCAATAGATTTACTGTCATTCTTATTGTCATTGATCATGCAAGTAAATAAGCTATATTTATTTCTACTCATAACACTATTAATTTTGAGGAACTGGCCTGGTTATTTACAATTTATATATTCTCTAAGCATAGTGCTCTCAGCCACTTAATCTCTAAATGCATCTCTCAATTCACATGTGCTCTTATCAAAGCCTTAGACATAGAGCTTCACTTCACTTTCAGATACCACCTAAAAGCTGACAGACAAACCAAATGAGTTAATCAGACTCTGGAACAGTATATCCATATCTACTGCTCTTATCAATAAAATGACTGAAATACATTATTTCTCATTACAGTTTTCCTACAACAATGCTTCTAATGCTTCCACTGAAATATCTCTATTCTTTGCTAACAAAAACTATCACTCTAACATCATAGTCCATTCTGAGTATGATATTGCCTTCACATGAACCTGTTATTTTGCAGTCAATCTTAATGAAAAACACTGATCCCTACATGATGAAATCACTCAAGCTCAGTTTCAATACAAATTCTAAGCAGACAAGCAATAATCTCCTACTTCAGACTTCAAAGTAGGAGATAAGATGTATTTTAGTGCCAGCACATTAAGATCATATGATCTACTGTAAAATTCTCTGAGAAATTCCTAAGACTATTTGAAATCATTGCTCAACCAGTGTTAGATCTAAGCTGCATGTGATTGTAAACATGTGATAAACTGTTGTCACTTCATACTTTGAGTGAAACAGCAGAGTCCACTTGATGTGAATACTGATCAGGATGTGACAAGACCTTAGGATTGGCTTGAGTGTAGAATAGTGTGAATGTAAACTTTAGCTCAAAGCTGAGTTATACCAGCAAGAGCTGTCCTACTTATATACAACTGTTCAATGTCACTATAAATACTACTACTAATTGTGTCCTCTGTGATTACTATGCTTGTTATTCTTGAGCATTGCTACCATCTACAATAGTGTCATTGTATGTCATTGAGCAGTATTGTTGTGTTGAAAGACAATGACTGACTGGGATTGTTATGCTGACTAATCCAGTCTCATGGTCCTAAGTGCTGATATAGATGCTCTGACTAAGCATAAACAGGGGTTAATAACAGAAAAAAGTGAAAAATCATAACATTACTTCCTCCTTAAGACCATCATTCTGATAGCTTAATTTAGGAATAACTTATATTCTTATATGACATCTGCAGTGTCCATTTGTTTTTTGTTGACCCACTGGTTGGATTCTGGGCTATAGCCTTTCCAGCTGACAAGATAGTCAACTGTTGTGGTCAATCTCCCACTGTGAGCTTTGATTTTGCATAGTTTATAATTTAATATTTAGTTAATTTCATAGTGCTCTTTATCATCAATGAGATCAGAGTAGAGAGGTGGTGGCTGTTCTTGATTCAGAAAGGCAGGTGCAATGAATGGGATAAGAAGAGACTCATTGAAGATGTCATGGATACACCAATGGAAAGAGAGGTGAAGCTTATAGACTGATGCTCCAATCTTTGCAATGACTAGGAAAGATTCTATTTGTTTATTATCTAGCTTTCACTTGGGTCGAGAGAGATGAAGGTTGGTAGTATTCAACCATACTTTGTCATTGATATTGAAGGTATGGGCAGAGCAGCAATGCTTGTCATATTGCACTTTCATTATAGCAGTAACACATTAAAGGGCTGTTCATATTTCATTGTGAATATTCATTATTGTCACAGCAAAGTCAATAAAAGTAGGTGTTATGGTATGGACATGAGTAGTTTGAGTGATGTGAGAATGTCAGCTGTTGTTTACAAAGAATGGAGTCTTGCTGATTGCTGAATGAATCTGATTGTTGTGTTGGAAAGCTGCAAGAACCAGCCATTCCATCTAATTATCTTGCTGATAATTAATGAAGAGTCAAAGGTATTTTTCAATCTCTTAGTTAATCTGTTCTGTCTGGCCATTAGTTTGTGGATGATATATGGTGGAGGCATTGCAGTGAATATTTAGTAGGCAGTAGAGATTGTCAAGGAATTTTGAGATAAAATATAGTCCTTGATCTAAGATAACCACCTGTGGCATTCTATATTTGGTGTATATCTCATCATGTAAGATCTTTGTCCATCTTTCTGATGTTAACTCTATTGAGCATGTGATAGAAATGATTGTTTTGGAAAATCAATTAATAATAATGAGTAGAGCATTATAGCTATTGTATTCTGGCAGATCTGTGATCATATTTACTGTTATGTGGGTTTATGGTGCAGTAAGGACCTCATTTAGATGGAGAGAGGTGGCTTGTAGTCAGGTGGAGAATTTGCCTTGTTGGCAAGTCTCACATCCTTTGACATACCATTCAACATCTTACCTCAGCTTCAGCCACTAATACTCTTAGAGAACCAATTTCTTTGTTTTTGCTATTTCTGAATGTCCTGCTATTGTATGATCATGACATGTGGTGATGATTTTACTATGCAATCCCTGATTCTGAGAAATATAGATGCATTCATTGTATCAGATCATCTCTTCCTCCTTTGTCATCCCTCATTCATGATTAAGAGATGGAGCCATGTGTTGGTCCCACTTGCTAGTGTCTCTGGTCATGCTTTTGATCTGTTTATGGATTTCTTCCTCTGTGGGCATAATCATTGCATAGAAATGCTCTGGTCTCAGTAGTGTGACTCTCTCATTGTCACTCTCTCTCTGATCATGGTCTGTGTATTGACTAAAGAAGTCAGCTTTTTTGTTGGCAACACTGGCTTTATGATGTAGTGTATATTCATATTGACTAAGCTCAGTTACCCATTGGGCTTGTTATCAGTTCAGCTTCTGTAGCTGTATGAAATACTAGAGATTTTAGTGATCTGTCCAGATCTCAAATGATTGGGCAGCTCCAATTAGATAGTGTCACTATTTCTCTAAGGCAAGCATTATAGTGACTAGCTCTTTGTTATATATTTCATAGTTCTGCTTTATTATTGTGAGGGCTTTTGACAGAAAGGCCACTAGACACCATTTTTCTTTTTGCTCTTGCAAGAGCACTGCTCTAATGGCTCCTTCACTTGAGTCAGCTTCCATGCAGAATTTCCTTTCTTGGATCAGAATGATGAGAATGACATCTTCAGTGAGTCATTTCTTGAGTTTATCAAAGACCACTTGTTGGATTCTCCTCTAAGCCCAGAGAGAATTGCCAGTTAACTGTGTCATTCATCAGATGATTTTGCTATAGTCTCAGATAAACCAGTGGTAGAAGTTAGTGAACCTCAGAAATGATTGAAGTTCTTTCTTTTTTACTGGCTCTGGCCATTTGACTATACTCATGATCTTGATCAGATCCATCCAAATGCTTCCTTCACTAATGATCATCCTGAGGTACTCTATTTCCATCACTTAAAATTCGCATTTTTCTACTTTGAGAAAGAGTTTATGTCTCTTTATCAGGCTGAGTACCTATCAGACAGGTCATCTATACTCAGCATGGTCCTTGGACATGATAAGTATGTTATCCAGATAGATAGTGATCTTTCCAGTGACAATGAGATCTCTAAATATATCATTCATCATCCATTGGAAAGTCACAGAAGAGTTTATTAGTCCAAAAAATATGATGGTGGGCTCAAAGAGTCTCTGATTGGTTTTAAAGGCTGCCTTCCACTTATTCTCCTTCTTAATACACACATAGTTATATCCCCATCAGACATCAAGTTTGGTATAGTACTTGGTGCTCTGGAGCTTATCCATTAACTCCAAGATGAGGGAGAGTGGATATCAGTTCTTAATTATCATCTCATTGAGCCTCTGGTAATCTTGGACTGGCCTGAGCTTTCCATCCTTCTTTTAACAAAGAAAAATAGAGATGCTATTGGTGATTTTGATAGCTGTATTTATCCACTAAAAAGGTTTTTCTCTAGGAACTTGTCAAGCTCCTGCTGCTCATGATGGCCAAGCAGATATGTCTTGCAATCAAGATTGGCATTAGTATTAGGGATCAACTCAATTGCATGATCCCAAGGCTTGAGCTCTAGTAGCTTGTCAAAGCTTTCCTTTTTGAATAAATTCTAGTAGTCTTGAGCTCACTCTGGTACTAACTCCTCAAATGTCTTTTTCTCTTTTAGTGCACATGCTCTGGCAGCCAAGTCATTAGCATGATGCATAGCATACAGATGTATGGCTAACTGAAAGTCAACAGCAAGGATAGTTTCTCTATCCTCCATCTCCTCATCCCACTGGTCCTCCAGATCCTTGTCAGATAGTTCAAATGAGATTTTCCAGCACTTGCAGCATGCAAATATGATTTAGCTGGTTTTCCAATTGACAAGTAAATTATAGTGAATCAGCCAGTTATGCCCTAGGAATATTTTCTTGGTTTCTAAGTCAGTGATGGCCAGGTTGATCCATTCAGAGTGATCACCAACAGTTAGCCTGAGTTTGACAAACTCCATAATTGAGCCAGCTTGATTTTTAGTGCTGTCTGCATTATACATGGAGATTGGAGCTACCATAGCTCAGATGGGAAGATGGTGTTTGTCAATGAAGGCTTAGTTTATCAAACTACCAGTGCATCTACTGTCAATTAGAGCAGTGACTGAGTGGGTGGTTCAGTCAGTGAGGGTCTTGATCTGAGTCTTAGTGGTCAGATCTTATTCCAGAGTCTTAGTGTGTTAGATGTATCACTATGGTCAGCAAATTTCATCAAGCCACTCTAGAGCCTGACACTATTCTGTCTTCTTCATCTCTTTAATCATCTCATCTATGATCTCCTCAGCTCAAGTTCTATATACTCAGTTTCTGAGTATTGTCTTTGCAGCTTCTTTTGTTAGTGCTTCTCTGATAGCTCTCCAAGTCCACTCTGTGTTGAATGGCTTGAGCCACTGGGCAGAGGTCTCTCCCTCTGTTTGGCCTGCAGGTGTTTGAGTTTGGGTTTTGGATAATTTATCAGCAGAGCATATAATAGTTGAATCAAGTATATTTGAATGTATAATTTAGATATATGGATACCTACAGAGAAACTATTAGTCTATCTTATAGCTATGTCAATCATCCTGCTAAGTTCTTTAGCTGATCCAGTAAAATTGCTCACTGGTTGGCCTCATCTTTTATCTCTTCAACTTTTATATCTGGCCTAAGTTCTTTGACTTTTTTTTGTAGTTCACCCAATCTGCACTCAGATATCTTTGTATGTCCTCTTCTTCTTTGGGCAATTCTTTGTCATGTAATCCTTCTGACCACAATTGAAACATTTCTCTTCTTTCTTCATCTGATTGATATCCATTGGTTTACTGGTTCCAGTATAAGTCATACTGATCTCAGTTTTCTGTGTGGTGTAGGAGAGTATCAAAGAACTAGGCTTGAAAGAAGTGCTAGTCTTCTTCTTGGGCTGGAGACTGATATTTACCATCTTCTGTTGAAGATGCTCCTTGTTCATTTCAGTAATCTGATCCTTCCACATGTTATACCCTTTTAGAATGTTAGTGCCAATATTGAAAATTATTTTAAAATAGGATGAGGGGATGCTAAGTTTGAGATACTCAACCATTCTTCCATCATCATTGGTGCTTTTCTGTATGCTGGCTAATGTCTCTAGTCTTTTGAGCTTATCAAAGTATTTGCTGGCAACTTTGTTGGTGGCTATTTGCAACTCCTTCATCTTGTTTTTGTGCACCTCATGAATAGCTGGATCAATGAACTTGTTGTGCATCATCTGTTTAAAGATGAGCCAGAACAGAAAGTAATGATGCTGCTGAGTAGAAGAGTAGAATATGAGGGAGATGAGGGTCTACCAGCATTTAGCTTTGCTCTCAAAGTAAGAGGCTATGAAGGCCACCTTATTCATATCAGTCCTGAGGTAGATAATATATATCTTAAAGTACTGTTCACAGTCAATCAAGAATCAATCAATGTCATCAGATACTCCTTTGAAAGAGTGCAGAGTGCAGAGTAGGTCAGGTTTACACTGTAGGATAGTGGTGTTTTGCAGTAGGGCACTCATTGGATTTGGGTACTCATTGAATGGCAGGCAGTGTCATTTGGTTGAAGGTCCAGAGAAGGAATAGAGAGAGTTGTTGGTGATGACAGAACTCTCTTGCAGGATGGCTTCCTTTTAGACTATCACTTCATTCTTGATAGTGAACTCAAGATAGACCACCTCAGGATCATCTCTGACTGATTCCTTTTCAGTCTCACTTCCCTCAGCTTTATCAGGTGGCAGCTGTCCACTAAGTAACTAGCTTCCTTTGCCAGTCCATGAATTCCTAGGGTTGGTGGTCTGAGTTGCAGGCCAGGGTCATAGCCAAAAAAGTCAAGTTGCCAATATCTAGACTGAAGGTGTGAAGTATGAATATCAGCTTCAGCCTGATCAGATCAATAGGGCTATATAGACAGCTCACTTTGGTGCTATAGATAACATCTATAGTATTGGCTGTATGTTAAACTTTGACTGATATAGTGATAGATTATCAAGCTGGTCTTCTGGGTGTCTTTGGTTGTAGACTAAGATAGCATACTTGGTTATGGAATACTATAAAATACCCTGTCATTCAGATGGTTCTGCATTAATATACAATTGCTCCATCTGCAACACCAACTATTTAGCATCACATCATAAAAATGTTACTCCTTCTTTGTATAAATTCTGATATTCACTCTTTCTGACCCTTTGTATTTTTTGCTCTAGCATTCTTTTTTCAATGTCTCCCTTTGCATACTTCATGAAGTCCTTGAGTCTATAGGGGCCTTCACTGCTCTCAGTCTCACCCTTGTCATATTTGACCTCACTGCTGCTCTCATTCTTGCTCTTGAGAAGAGAAGCAATGAGCTGGTCAAAGATGCTCTCCTTGCATAGTCAAAGTGTTGCTAAAGAGCTGGTCAGACTGAAAGCTAGACTCAGCATCAGAGCCTCTGGAGATGGAAGTGGCAGAAAGGTGTGCTCAGGGACTGGCTCTAATCTCAATATCATATCAGTTGCCACCATGTGCTTGTGCTGCCACCAAGTCCTTACTATAGACTCTGAAGTTTTCATAGAAATTTGGGTTAAGGAATTGTCTAGTGACTTGACTTCTGAGAAATTGCCAGAGAGCATGGTTGGAGATGTGAGCATTGAGAGATACTCATAGCCTGTAGATATTGAGAATGGACTCAGCATCCAAGTGGATAGTGTCAGGGCTGAGAGTATGTCAGGAAGAGGAATATTAGAGAGTCTCAGAGCTGCCAGGTCAGAGAGTGGAGACATCATCCTTTTAGGAAGGGAGAGTGTTATCTCTTCTTGTGGCTTTACTGAGAGTGACAGAACTGTAGAGTCTTGCCCATGGGTCAAGAGAGGTACTAGGCTCTCAGAATGGGGATCTGGAAAGTTCAGAGTAGAGTCTATACCAGCCTGGGGAGACACTCTCCAGGCAGGCAGCTTTAGCCTCTTACTATTGCTGGTATTGTCATCTGTCTTCTTCTTCTTCTTCATGCTCTTGCTAAGTCTGTGCCCTAGCATGCTCCACAAGCTCTTCTTGAGCTTGCTCAGAATCTGCTCAGACTTGCTCTTCTCTTTGTTGCTGCTGCTGCTATACTGCTGCATCATAGTTAAATGGGACTCAAAGGTCCCAGTCTGGGAATATCCTATAGATAATCCTATCTCAGGCTGCTAGTCCTTGCTTTTGAGCATTGCCATTATTGCCAGGCATCTGGCCCTCCCCATGGTCACTGTGATTGAAGTAGACTGAGGGAGTGGGACTTCTGATCAGAGTTGCATAAAGCAAGTTGTGTCCTGAGTGCAGCAAAACACTTCAGGATCTTGAAGCCACTCTAGAGGCATCAAGAGAGTTTCAAGCATGATCTCTAATCTCAGCCTTCCTTAGGGCAGTGGAAGGGTTGGAGGATAAGGAGTTGTCAAAAAAGTCTATGGAGAGGTTCTCATCCTCATAATTAGAGATGGGGGGCAGGATCCATAGGTTCTGGAATCCTGTAAGATGAGAGTTTTAGTTTCTGCTGTCTGGTCAAGAGGGTCAGAGAGAGTATCAGTGTTCCTCTGTTTCTTAAATGTTTCTCAAATGCAAGCCACTGGGCCCAGCTTCAAGTAGAGGTCATTCTGTGGGCTGGTAGAAGAGTCTGGTGGAGGCAGAGATATCATAGAGTGGTAAGTCAGGGGTTACATTTCTGAAGATTCAACAGATATGCTGAAACTCCTAATAGTGTCTAACTGCCCAAACTGTGATTGATTAGCATCCTCAGCACAGCTGAATGATCACCAATAATCCTAACAATGTTCCAATAATAGAGGTGAGAAGTTCAAAGAACTCATGATCAAAGTTGAGAGATTCAGAGTTGATAGATAGCATTCAGTTTCTTCCATGCTGTTATGCATGAAGAAAGAGAAGCTAGAAGCTTCAAGCTAATTGTTAGACTCAAGCTGCATGTGATTGTAAACACATAATAAACTGTTGTCACTTCATACTTTGAGTGAAACAGCAGAGTCCACTTGATGTGAATACTGATCAGGATATGACAAGGCCTTAGGATTGGCTTGAGTGTGAAATGGTGTAAATGTAAACTTTAGCTCAAAGCTGAGTTATACTAGCAAGAGCTGTTCTACTTATATATAACTGTCCAATCTTGCTATAAATACTACTACTAATTGTGTCTTCTGTAGTTACTATGCTTATTATTCTTGAGTATTGCTATCATCTATAATAGTGTTATTGGGCATTATTGGGCAGTATTGTTGCATCAAAAGACAATGACCGACTGGGATTGTTATGCTGACTAATCCAGTCTCATAGTCCTAAGCACTGATATAGATGCTTTGACTAAATATAAATAGAGGTTAATGATAGAGAAAAATGAAAAATCATAACAACCAGGCTCTCATTCTTTCACACTCAAACTCCTATCAGATCTCTGCACTATCCACCTAGTATTCCACATCTTCCAACTCAAATTAGTAAAAACCAACACCATTTCTAACTGCATTCAATTCTCTCCATCTCTAGTTGAGGTTGAAGTTGAAAAGTACTTTAAAATAGCTCAGATTCTTGACTCTAAACTTGACTGATAATTCTGATGCTCTCTTCTCTACAAGGTTCAATGGCTAAATCATGAAGGTACTAATGAGAAACTTGGTTGGTTACTCACTACTGAATTCTCCATGGATAAATTCATCAATGATTTTCACCAGCACTATTTTAACAAATCTGGATCATTGGCCAAGGTCATCATCTGTAAGATCTCTCTTCACTCCTCTCCTTCCACTTAATTTATCAGTGTTCTAATGGGTTTGGCTTGTTCAATTTCAAATTAAATCTACAAGTTCTATTGCAAATTCACTTCTCTAATTAAGATCAAACCTGCTGCATATATGTTTTCTAGTTTCAAGCCAAGTTCTTTCCTCACTCTCAGTCATATTAGTTCAAAGTCAAGAAAATAGAGCCCTTCAGACTCTGGACACTACACATTTTCAAGAAATTTTATAGGATGACTAAACATCTGTAGGCTCTAATCCTCTCTGCTCTCTCACCAATCTATTTTTTTCCTCTGCTGACAATCCTGATAATCCCACTGTTGGTATCACTTTCTCTTCCAATATCTTCTCCTCTAATTCAACCTCTCTCACCTCTAACTCCTTCTTCAGCTGCCTCTGATTATCCTGTCTTTCTTTCAATGCCTTCTTCTCTTCTGAATCTGCTGTGGATATCAGTTTCTTGATGTGCTCATCAAGCTCCAGGATCTCCATAGACTTCACTCTTAGCACCATCTCTGCTCTAACCTCCTCCTCAAAACATCTAATGGCTCATCTATATTCTTGATCCAATACTTCAGCTGCCCATACAGCAGCTGCTTTCATATCTGCCACTTGCTTTAGTGGCCTCCAACATTATAGAACTTTGTTCTTACAGCCAAGAATCTCTTCTGCATCTTTGTGCACTCTGCCAATCTCTTTTCACCCACTGCTTCAATCTAAAATTCCTGATTCAGCATCTTATAAGAGTCATTGAGCTCTGCAGATTCCAGTTGCTGTCCTTTCATCTTAGTAAGAGTCATGTCTTGGTCCAGATAAAGTTGGGCCACATGCTGGAGCATCTTGGAGTTAAAGTCCTCTATTTTTTTACAATTCCTCTCTTAACACCCCAAATTCCATGCAGACCTCCTTGAGAACAAAGTCAGCAGAGTATCTTAGCTCTTTATCTATGAAGTTATCAATGATATCTTTGATGTGGACTCTGAGAGTATCCACCTTATTTTTCAGTTGCTTCACTTGTTTCAGAATCTCCTTTAGCAACTCCATCATCTTATTAAACCTCACAGTGATACTCTCATTGCCAGTCTTGTTGAAGAAACAGCCAGCCTTCTTAGTCTTATAGTGCAGGTATGACTATCTATTTTCACAGATAATATACTGGATATTTATCTCATAATACTTGAGACAATATTCTGAAAAGATGACAAGTCAGTGACATAGCAGAAAACCCATAGCACACTTATACAATTTTTTCCTCTCCCTATCATCAGACTCTATCTCATATTCAATCCTCCACTTCTTTAGCAGATCTGCAGACCTCTCACCTTCACTGCTGCTATCTATGATGCTAGCAGATTTCTTCTTTCTCTTTGTAGAGCCTGCAACTACCCACTCTTTTCTCTTATCCCTCCTCACCCTCTCTTTCTTTTTAATTCCTTCTGGATCTTATCCTTCAGATCTATAGAATCTGTCTCATTATTATGATTTTTCTCTATTTCTATTTCTATTTCTTTTCTTTTACTCTTATTCATACTTAGTCAGAGCATCTAGGCCAGTGCTTAAGACCATGGAATGGTTTTAGTCAGCATAATAACAATTGTCTCACATCATAAAATGATACTCTGACAATGGGACAACTACTCTTTTGTAGGTAACCATGATACCCTAGGACAACAAGTACTATAATACAGACATTCACAATTAGTAGTGCTATATTTATCTAATGCAGCAACTGGTATATAAGTAGCATAGTCAATGTCATATATTTCTAGTCTCAAACTATCCTTAATTCTACCATTCTATGTCAAGTCAACTAGTATTGACCTTGAGACACAATCACTAGACTCCACATATAGTGAACTCAGATGTGATTATATAAGCTTGATACAGCATCTGTTTATCACATGATTATAGTCACATATCATCTGAGTCTAATAATTAGTTCAAGACTTCTAGGTTCTCTTTCCTTATGCCTATCACAAGTGAAGGAAACTAAATGTCTGCTATTAATATCACAACCACCAATCTTACTAATGACTTCTTTAAACTATTAGCTTCTATCATTGGAATGCTTCTTGGTTTACTCACTATCATTCAACTTTGCTGTGGACATCAATCAGTCACAGCTTAGATAGTCAGACACTACTATTCTTTTAGACAGATTTAACAAATTCTACACAATATCATCTCTGACCTCCTTCTCTATAACATTCCTTCCTCTACTCAAACCTTCTTCCAGCCCACATTCAGAACCATATCTGAAGCTGAGCCTAGTTGCACAAATGAAGAGTGCACTAAGGAAGAAGAAGAATCTTGACCAACAGATAGACCCTCTTGAACAGCTAATGAACATAATAAGTGTCAAAACATGGAGTTCAGGAACCCCTGGGTCCTGCTGCATATCTCTAATCATAAAGACAAGAACCTCTCTAACAACTTCTTTGAGGAGTCACTATTCTCTGACTCTTCTACCACCTCCCATGAGCCTGGCATTGGAGACTGTGTCCAGGACTCTATTGATGAGGTTGCAAGACTTGCAGAAAGAGGGTCCAGGTATATCACCTCCCAAGAAAGTCCTATTCCCTCAACCCTGAGCCTTTTACTCTCAACTCTCAGCCACTATAGAGAAACTCTCACCCAGTACTCTGCACAAATAGAGGTCAAGCAGTGGAAAAGAGAAGAATATGACTCCTCTGAGGAGAAGTAGGACTGCTAGCAGCATGAAGCTGAAGAAGCATATTATGATTATTAGCATAGACAGCATAAAAGAGAAGTACAAGCAGCAGAGTGGAGTTCAGTCTCACCAGAACATTATGGACTATATGAAGAAGCAGAAGGAGACATATTCTATAAAGGAGAGAGAGGCACAATCTCTAGAGTCACTGCTGACAGAGCCTAGCAGATTGAAGTCACTGACTCTCCACTCTCTAGCTTCACAGACAGTAATGACAGTGGACTCTGAGAGTGAGGTTCAGACAATGAAGATAACCCATGGTCTAGAGATCACTGGACCAATGCTTAGGTTCTCACTGCAGACAAGGCCCATCAGATCAATGACTATGAATCTCTGCCCTCTATCTATAAAGAAAGCACCAGCAACAGCTTCCTCTCTAGCAATGCTAGCTTGATCCTCAGAGAGTATGAGATTCAAGTTCTATCTGGAGCTAGGATCTCTGACCAGGCCCTCAGATGATTCCTATATGGATGTATTGCCACCCTCTTCTTCAATGAGCAGTTCTATAGAGACTTCTGCTGATATAGCCAGGAAATGGAGAGAGAGAGAGCATGAAGCACAAAAAGAGGGGTTGAACTCTCTTGACCTCACTGACAGCCTTCTACTAGGACCACCAGTACTGAAACAAGAAACAGAACCAACAGAAAGCTTTTCAGTGACAGTCCAAGCTTTCAAGCTATCTATCTATGATCTGTCTGCTGACTACTCCAAGAAGAGCAAGAAAGAGGTTGAGAATGACAAGGACAAGAAGGACATTCTGATCAAGATTCATCTCTGGTGACAGTATAGGAATATAGATGAAGAAGCACTCAAGGAAGAAATAGACTGAAGCAGACAGAAGAAATTCAAGGAGCTGTACCAAGAAAGAGTGGTCTCATTGTGGAAGAACATTAGCTGGTTAATGACTTCACTGAGAAGGAAACATCTGACTGTAGATGATAAAGAGAAAGGACACATTTTACAATACATAGCTACTGACTAAGCTATTTATATCTATAACAGAACACATCTGAAAGATCAATTGAAAGATCTTCCACCTTATCAGTACAAGGTTCAACTCATGCTGAACACTCTGCCTATACCACCAAAGCATGCCATCTACATAGCACTCTCTATCCAAACCACTCACACCTGATCTTTCCACTCATGACTCTGGGCTGAGATGCCACCTCTTAGCCTATCTGGCCAAAACCCCAAAAACCTTTGTGGCTAGTCAGATTCTGAAACTCATAAACTAGACAAGGAAGTTGGCTACTCAGAGCCCAACCTCCTGCTGATCAAAACACTAGAAAAGATGACTCTGAGGCTATGAGGCTTGGGTTTACCATATATGACAGATGCATCATACAAAAGGAAGCACCCTCTGAGAGGAGTCCAGAAGCTGATGACAGGTCTCTACACACTCTCTCTGGACTGCCAGCAGAATGGAAATGACCACCTTTCAACAAATACTCTAATCCAATGATCACACTATCCCAGAATGCTGTCATGCTCTAATGCAAGCCTGATCTTCTTTGGACCCCTTGACCCTTCAAGAGTATATCAGATAATATTAATTGATTCTTAATTGACTGTAAACAATACTTTGAAGTATATACTATCTATCTTAGATCAGACATGAACAAAGTTGCTTTTACTGCCTCCTACTTTAAAAGCAAGGTCAAATACTGATGGATTCTGATCACTCTCACCCTATACTCTACAACCTGATAATACTATCAGTATCCATTCTGGATCATCTTTAAGCAGATGGTACAGGACAAATTCATTGATCCAGCCATCCAAAAGGTGCACAAGAATAAGATGAGGAAGTTATGTATGGAGAATAAGATCATCAGTGAGTATTTCAATGAGTTGGAGCACCTTGAGATCCTGGCTGGAGTATGGGAGAGCATTGATAATAATGGACAGATGATCAAATACCTCAAGATGAGAGTACCCCTATCCTACATCAGCATCTCCAACATCAGCACTAACATTCCAAAAGGCTACAATGCATAGAAGGCAAGGATCACAGAGATAAACAAGAAAAGACTGTGGCAGAAGACAGCAAGCACAGGAATCACAATCAAGCAGAAGAAGACCCTCTTGATGAGAAATGGAAAGAATGCCAGTGGAGGAACTTCAGCAAAACCCAGCACAGTGACAACTTTTATCTCTTTCTATACCACCCAGAAGACTGAAACAGAGATGATCTATACTGGCAGTGGGAAACCAATAAATATAGACCACCTCAAGAAGAAGAAGAAATGTTTCAATTGTGGACAGAAGAGACACATGTTATAGGATTGCTTGAAGAAGAAACAAACTCAGAAAGACATTCAAGCATAGATTGTGGAATTACAGAAGAAGGTAGAAGAACTCAAGGACCTGAGAACAGAGAGCTGAGTCAAAAAGGTAAAAGACAAGGTCAACTAGTGAGCAATTTCACTAGATCAGCTGATAAACTTATTGGTGTGTCACAAGTAGCTGTGGGTCAAACTCATATGCCCTCTGTAGATAGTCATATTTACATATATTTGAATATACTCTGAGTTACTACCCCTATTGACATACTGAAAGAATCACATAAATAAGTTCAACCACCTATAGGCTGAACAGAGAGAGACCCTCAACAAGTGGCTAAAACCCTTCAATATAGAGTGGACCTGGTGAAGGATCAAGAATGCCTAAATCACTGAAGAAGCAGCTGCCACTCTACAAGGATGGATTCACTGATCTTAAACTGGAGAAGTAGATGATGAGTTGGTCAAAGGAGTAAAGGAGACAGAGCAGGAGAAGGCATTAGAATGGCTGGATGAACTCTGTAGAGCCAAGAAATTCATATGATGACAGAAGGTCTATAGACAGGATCTCATGATCAAGGCACAGATTCAAACCTTGACTAACCAGACCATCTTTGCTGTCACTGTGCTAATTGACAGTGGCTGTATGAGGAGCTCTATTAATTAGGCCTTTGTTGACAGGCACCAACTCTCTACTAAAGCTATAGCTGCCCTAATTCTAGTCTATAATGCTGACAGCACAAAAAATCAGACTGAGTCAATCACTGAATTTATGAAACTTTGACTGACTATCAAAGACCACTCAGAAAGGATCAACTTAGCTATTATAGAGTTAGAGACCAAAAAGGTCTTTTTCAGATATAACTGGCTAATACATTATAACCCACTCATCAATTGGAAGGCCAGATGAATCACCTTTGCCTAGTGTTATTGCTGAAAGACACCATTCCTACTCCCTGACAGTGACTCTGAAGATTGATAGGATGAGGAGATAGTAAATGAGGAGATAATTCTCACTGTAGACATAAATCAGATATTATGACTGTAAGTGGCACACTATACTAACAATCTCACTGCATGAGCCAATAAAGGAAAGGAGGAAAGGACTTTTGAAGAGATAGTGCTGGAGTGAATATGGGATTATCACAATCTGTTTGAAAAGAAAAACTTTGATAAACTCTCAGATCCCAAACTCTGGAACCATGCTATTGAACTAGTACCAAATGCAGATGCTAACCTTGACTGCAAGGTCTACCCCCTCAACCACCAGGAACAACAGGAGCTCAACCAATTCCTCAAAGAGAATCTCACCAGTGGGCAAATCTGGCCATCCAAATCACCAATGGCCTTGCCCTTCTTTTTTATCAAAAAGAAGAATGGCAAACTCTGACTAGTACAGGACTACTGAAGGCTAAATGAGATGACTATCAAGAACTAATATCCTCTGCTGCTGATATCAGAACTCATAGACAAGCTTCAGAGAGCCTATTACTATACTAAGTTGGATATCTGATAGAGCTACAATAACATATGAATTAAGGAAGAGGATAAATGGAAGGCAGCCTTTCAGACTAACCAAAGACTGTTCAAGTCAACCATCATGTTCTTTGGGCTAACAAATTCTCCAGCAACCTTTCAGTGGATGATGAATGATATATTCAAGGACTTAATCACTACTAGAAACATAACAATCTATTTGGATGATATATTAATTATGTCTAAAGATAAAGAAGAATATTGATAGTTGGTGTGACAGGTACTTAAACTAATACAAAAGCACAAGCTGTTCCTTAAAGCAGAGAAATGTGAGTTTGAGATCTTGGAGACCAAATACCTGAGAGTGATTATTAGCAAGGGAAGTATATGGATGGATCCAGTCAAGATAGCCAGAGTGACAGAATGGCCAGTGCCAACAAAAAAGAAGGAACTCCAGTCATTCCTGGAATTTATCAACTTTTACAGATGATTCATCCATGACTACAGTAGGGTTGTCTGACCCATGATCAAGCTCACTGATAATGTCTTATGGTCATGAGGTCTCTTTCAGCAAGCCATATTCTAGAACCTGAAGAGGAGGCTGGCTAAGGACATAATCCTGGCAATCCCTATATAGGATGGGAGATTCAGGGTAGAAGCTGATGCAAGCAAAGAAGCCATCAGTGCCATACTTTCACAGGAGCAGAAAGGGTGATAGTGACCTGTGGTGTTTCTTTCCAAAGCTCTATCAGTCACAGAGCAGAATTATGAGATCTATGACAAAGAGTTGCTAGCTATTATGTTAGCCCTAATGGAGTGGCATCACTATCTAATTGGAGCAACACAGATATTTGAGGTCTGAACAGATCATCAAAACCTATGCCACTTCCACCTCTCTCAGAAACTGAACTAATGACAGGTCTGATGAGTGACAGAACTCATGGAATATGATTACATGCTATACTACAAGACTAAGGCAGCTAATAAAAAGACCAACCTCTTAAGTCAATGAGTTGATCACAATCAAGAGAGAGAAAACAATAAAGAGATGGTGTTATTAAAGTTGGACCATTTCTGTGCAATGATAATACTGACAGAGGAGGAGATTCACTTCAGAATATACAGCATGATCTGACAGCCAAATCCATGGGATCAGAGGATAGCAATGTTATTGAATCATAAAAGAGGCATCACAAGATGTGATAACCTACTCTACTATAATGGACATATCTACATTCTCTGGCAATCAATGTTATGAGGGAAAATCATTGTCATATCATATGACAATGTGACCACTGGCCATCCAGGGATTTTGAAGACTAAGGAGTTAGTATTAAGAGAGTACTAGTGGCTGAAATTAGAGTAAGACATTGACAAGTATATAAAGGAGTATGAGACCTGTCAAAGGACCAAATCATTCATGCAAGCCTGACCAGCTCCACTACACTCAAACAAAGTTTCTACAACTCCATGAATGCATAGCTCTATCAATATGATCACCAGGTTATCTGACTGCAATAGCTATAATATAATCATTGTCATAGTTGATTGCTTTTTTAAAGCCATCATTTCAATCACTTGTACCACTGAATTATCATCAGAAAGATGGGCTAAGATCTTTAGAGATGAAGTCTATTCCAAGTATAGCATACCACAAGTTGTCATCTCTGATCAGAGGCCATAGTTCATCTCTAAGTTTCTAGACAACCTATACCAACTCCTTGGAATCTGAAGCAATGCCTCTACCATCTATCATCCTCAAACTGATGGTCAGCACATCAATTAAGAACTGGAAAAGTATCTATGCATGTTTATTAACCACAGACAGGATAACTAGACAGAGTAGCTCACCTTTGCTGTCTTTCAGCACAATAATTGCATTCACTCCATCACTGGGAAATCCCCTTTCTTTGTCAATTATGGATGACACCTCAAAGTCACTACTACTACACAATCTCACACATTCACATCTGCATTCTTAGACTTTGCTATGGAAATGGCAAAGATCCACCTTGAAACACAGACCACACTCAAAAAGGCCACCCATATAATGAAGGCTCAATATAACAAACACCACTATACCACATATATATATACTATTAATGACAAAGTTTGGCTTAACATAATAAACCTTCATCTACTTTGCTTTAAATGAAAACTCACTGATAAATAAACTGGACTATTTTCTATACTAGCCACAATTGGTGCTTCCACATATAAACTCCATCTCCTCATCTTATGGTGCATCTATGATATATTCAGCAAATTTCTTCTAATGCTATATATCATCTCCACTTTTCCAAACTAGGAATGACCACCTGCTCCATCCCCTGACCTCATCAATGATGAGGAGCACTACAAAATAAATCAGGTCTTTAACCATAAAACATATAAAATCAAGATACAAGAGGGAAGCATGACAACAACTACAGACTATCTTGTTAGTTGGAAAGGATACAGTCTGGAGTCAAACTAATGGGTCAATGAGAAATGAATATAGACACAGCTATACATGATTACAAATTATCCCAAAATTAAACCATCAGAATGATAGTCTTAAGGAGAGTGTAATATTATGATTTTTCTCCATTTCTATTCCTTTTTCTTTTCTCTTACCCTTATTCATGCTTAGTCAGAGCACCTAAGCCAGTGCTTAGGACTATGAGATGATCTTAGTCAGCATAACAACTATTATCTCACATCATGAAATGACACTCTGACAATAGAACAACTACTCTTTTGTAGGTAACTATCACACTCCAGGACAACAAGTACTATAACACAGACATTCACAATTAGTAGTGCGATATTTATCTAATGAGACAACTGATATATAAGTAGCATAGTTGGTGCCATATATCTCTAGTCTTAAACTATTCTTAATTCTACCATTCTATATCAAGTAAACTAGCATTGACCTTGAGACACAACTACTAGACTCCACATATAATGAACTCAGATGTGATTATATGAGCATAACACAGTATCTGTTTATCACATGATTATAGTCATGTGTCATCTGGATCTAACACTCATCTCCATCTTCCATCCTTTTGTCAGATATATTCACCTTCTTCAACCTTTTCTCCTCCTCTATAGCCTCCACTACTGTCTTGGCTCTTATCTCTGCTCTGCTTTCCTCCACTCTTGCCTGCTCTATAGCCTCTGCTTTAACCCTTGCCTTGGCTTCTTCTCTTTTCTTTATGTCTCTATAGCCTGCTGATAGTCTTTCTCAGCTGCATTATGCTCTAAATAGAACTCCTCAAGAGCAGCAGCATCAAGGTCATCAGAGGTTAGAGGGTGTTCATAGAGTTCAGGCATAATAGAAATGTGATACAATGATATAACTAGCAAAGCAGAGATAGTAGAAGTAAGAGGTCAAGATGCAGAAACCCCATATAATTCCACACCAGTATTCCATATAGTCATGCTCAGCTATCAGGATCTGCACTCTTGAAGGCAAGAATACTAAGATGAGGATACTGTAATGTGCATGCTGCAGACCTCCATTTCACAAAGCAACTTAAGGGTTTCCACATGATGAAGAAATACTGAGTGTTTCTCTTTTCTCCAAGTTTGTTATACTTCAGGAACACTGCAGCATACTAACTTCAATTTCATTTTCTTATTTTAAACTATATTTCATTTATCATCTTATTTCCAACCTAGACTCTGTAACAGTAGCAAAGAGACTACTCATTGGGCTCCATCAGACTCTAACTCAGACTAGCTACTAAGTATATAAGCTGTAGAATATCTTGTACCATCTCAGTTTGAATATCAACTTGGTTCAGCCCAATAACTCTTTGACCCTCCAGTTAATATCTCATCCATGGATCTCCAACTCCATTGGACCCCTCTTCTCCTCATCTTACTCCATAGACTTCTGTCTGCAGCTCTTCTTAGAGCTTCAGCTCAGAGGTGACATTGCTAATAGCTTCATCTAGACCCATGCACTCTGCACATCCTGCTACATCCATCCTCCTCTCTCCTATTGGCATGATTCTAACAGTGAGATTGATTAGGACAATATTTAATCTGTTCTTGATTTTTTCATCAGCCTTTTGTTATTAACTTATTAGAAAGTCTATTTTTCACAGGTTATTCACATTATTTCACAAAATGTTTATTAACTGTTAAATATCCTCTCATGACTCAATGTTAAATAATATGTTATTAACAGGATTGGAGATTATTAACTCTACCTTAGCATTGAAGATCAATTTAGGGATCCCAGGATGTGTTTCTAGCAAACTATATTCAATGAACAGGTGACTTGTGAAGGCTTTTGGGCACAATCTACATCTCAAGAGAGGAACTGCAGAGTGGCATGGCATTCATTCCAAACATTTCCAAGCTGTTCTGTCTTTGTTTAACTTCCAATCCCACTCCTTCTGCATCCTGGTGCTCAATGGACAGTGGTAGAAACAAAGGGTGGTGTCAAAAATGATGATGACCTTGGCAACCTTGTACTTCTTGGAGGTTTGTTTGATTTGGACAATGTCTGTATTTGTCGGTCTATGAAGATTGCTCCTTGCCAATATAACATAAATTCTTTTGTCGTTCGTCTTTGAATGCTAGTCTGGCGATTATCAACGGTCTGAACATCTTCAATTCCACTGATCACTGATCGCCGAGTGGTTCAGGTGGCTATAATCTTGATCAATTATCTCGCAAACTTACTTGTCCGGTCTTCCTTGAACTACCACTATGTTCCAGAGGCTGCTTGTCTCTTCTCTCAAGGTCACCTTGCTCTCAGTATTCCCAAGGAAATCAAGTGTCCGTGAAGTGCATGTATCGGTGAATACACCTCTGATTTGAATCTTGGGAACGTTTGCTCTCATGCGCTGCCTCCAACTGAGGGCGTGAGTAAAAGCGTGGACTTGGCTTCAATCACGGGGTACCTAGTTAGCGCTCATCGTCTTTCATTGCTTGTTCCCATTCTATGCTGATTTGACTGTTGCTGTTTTTCTTTCGATCGCTTCGTGACTGTATCGTCTATTCCGACAGGATTTTCTTTCTCTATCATCTCGGCGGTGGGAAGTGCAGAACTTACCGGGTTACCGATACCCTCCTATACGCCCCGGCTCAGAATCAATTGAGGCTGTAGTGCCCCAGCGCTTGCTCCCCATCAGCATCTGGACATGTGACTCATTATCTGTTCACACAGAACGAGTACTCGACAACCGTTGTTTCCTTATCTATCAATCAGCTTCAGTATAAAAGGACTTCCACCTCATCCTTTTTTTTACCAGAAATAATCTTCGCTACCATGCCAAGTTGGCGCGACCTACCGAATTACTACCCTCAACCTTGCGTCCCCGCGTATCAGGTTATTTGATTTTATGCCTCTCGGATCCTCTCACACTTCACCTCATCTTCCATTCTAGGGCTTGGTTCGTGTCATTGACATGAATCATCAGATGTACGGCTGCGCCGTAACAATCGACAGCAAGTCGACGAGATTGACTGTAGGTCGTCTGCCATTCGGTATTCTTGTAAACGTTATCTTAACCCCTGCTCAGGACGGAAATTGGGTTTACTCTGTTTGGTGGCCGGACAATACTCTCAACAAGAGGGGATGGATATTCAACAAAAGTCATACGACTTTTGTGCATGCCCAGCTGGAAACTGTCCAACATAGTAAGTCGGCCAATTCATGTGGCGCATAGTCCCTCTTTTCATTCTGTCATTAGAGAAAAGACGCTCACGCCAGTGGTAGAGGTTACACCCAGTATCATACGCTCGTTACAATATGGGCCACTTAGTATACTATATGATGTATTTTTGATGTACACCAGCGTTTATGAAAGCCCTGCTCTGTTATGAATTTCCGCGAGGAAACGGAGAGCTGTGGATATGTTTGGACTGTATTGCCATTCTCAAGTAGAGGTTCAATCTGGCATTAAGGCAGTCACTCTTTGATTCAATGACATTCGGCATTTCCTATCAATTTTCGCTCGCTTGCTCTCCTTGCCGAACCGATTCGGAGATCAGAGATCAGCTCAGACGTGCTCCGACTGAGATAAGAACATGAAAAATGGGCTGCAGGGTTGGGAGAGAAAGTCCTGTTGGAAGTTTAGAGGCCTTTGAAGGATAATGTCAATGAGCGACTTCTTGTTTTGGTCTAGTCCTGACCGACTGTGACTAAAAGGGATGTTTTAATAGTGAAGCCTGATCCAGAACGACAAGGGTGTTTCCTACATGTACGTATACAGTAAGCCCTGGCCCTTCAGCCATTATACGCAACTGAGAAGACGATATTCTATAGTTATCCCATGACCGTCATGAAATCGCGATCCCGACTCGGGGCCGTCCAAGATTTGCGGTCTGTGATGCCGTTACAAATGCGATGTGAAATGCTATCCGAGTCCGAGTCGGTAAGCGAGATTTACATCTCCTTTGGGAGGATCTACGCCGCTTAGACAAGGACGGACCGCAAGCGATATTGTGCAAGCAATAGCAATGAATAAATATTGTTAAGTTAATAATACAATCCTATGAAGTAGTTTAGAGAGGCACTCCTTCAATGACCCGGTGAACTACAGCATCAACAACCAATCCACCAAGAATGAGATTTCCAATAGTCGGCGTTTGCAAGAAAAACTTCATGCACTGGCTGGGCTTGTCAATGTCCGTCACGAGGAGTTCCTTCAGCAAGATGAAGGTCGAGGCAGCGACGGCGATGTAGTAGGCGATACCCTGGCCATTCAGATAACCAGCCCATGACATCAAAATGGCAAAGCCGACGGTGGTGACAGAGCAGATAGGTATGGTGTATTTGCCGCACAAGATGGCGAATGACTTCATGCCAATCTTGACATCGTCCATCTTGTCCTGGTGTTGATACACCGTCTCATATGTGACGGTCCACAATGTCGCACCGAGGTACGCAGCTGTGAGGGCATAATAGGGAATTTGGCCATCGGGTGTAAGATCGGCCCAGCCCATGTAGACACCAATGTTGAACATCAAGCCCTGAGAGAAGGTTAGATTGCGGAATTCGCGTGGATTACGAAGATGCTCACCAAAGGAATGGGGGCAAAGGACATCCAGCGCTTGCAAGTGGGATATAGCACATATAGCGGCCATACATACATGGAAATGCGTAGACTAAATGGGAAAAGGTAAACATTAGCTGGAATATAGGATTTGGAATGAGAACACTCACGCATCGGGGCTCAGAACCTTGAAAGCCAAAAAGACGCCAATCACAACTTGGAGAGCGAAGAACAACCAGGCACGCTCGATACTGATAGCACCTCTGGGAAGAGCACGGTTCTTCGTACGATCGACGTTCGCATCAATGTCATAGTCGAGGATATCATCGATAGTCATGATCTGAGATCAAAGAGATAAGATGTGGAAGACGGTTTCGGAAAATCTAAACTCACCAAGCATTTGATACCGATGCAGAGGAAAAAGTAGACGATGGCCCGGGTAAGGCATTCCATTCCCGTCAGCTCAGGGTAGACGTGGTAAATCATCGCTAAAGACCAAGCTAATATTCACAATTAGCGAACCAGGCTAGAGGCAGATAGATATTCATACTCACCCACTGGCAAAAACACCGTCGCACAACCCATGCCGTTTTGGAGACGGCAGAGCTCCCAACAAGCACGGATCTCAGTCCACGTCGGGGGCGCGAGGAGGGCATTGACGTTCGAGAAGATCGAGGCAAAGCCCGAAGTAATGGCCTCCTTCGGACCCTTCTTGAAAACCAAGGAGGAGGAGGACGGAGGAAAGATTGCAATGGTAGTGGGGAGAGTCATTGAAGCAAGAGGCGGTAGACTGACTGTAGGATGCGGAGAACCTGGTATCCTCCCATCTTCACGCCCGTCCCTAAATACGAGTCGAACGCAGGGGCTTCACGCCGTGTGAGTTGGAAATCAAACTTCAGCGAAGCCAGGCGCAGGAATGATGTTGCTCCGGCTGCTCGTCAATGAAATTTGATCGACGACATTCTAAATCTAAGATTGATAGTCGACGCCTGTGATCGCTGGAATATCATTGGTAGATCTCGTCAAGATTTCCTTCATGCGGTTACGCCCGCATAAGTGAGTGACCCTGTCCGACTCGCACACAAGCGGTGATGCCTAAATGGGGAACCGCGCGGTCATAGGAAAATCCCTCGCCGCACGGTGTATCAGGCATCTTGAGGACAAAGACCGGATTGTCAGGCACCTGCGGTTTTCTATCGTGACTTGTGACTTTCGGCACATAGAAAAATCTAGGCGTAGAATATTTACGTGAACCGGTCAGAGGTCGGTTTCCTATGCGGACGAAAAGATTTAAGTTGCTATGTCCGGCTTGAACGCTGTTTCCGCAAGGATATGCCCATATACTTATCAATCATTCTTCCGTCACTTGCAGTGCATGATTACTAAACTAGAGGTATGCTTTCAAATCTTGCAAAGATTGAACGGAGGACAGAGGAGACCAAGGACGAATTTTGGTCCCCGTCACGGGCCACAGCACTATACCTAGCTTGAAAAGGCAATTTAGGGTAAATTTCAGTCCCTCAAACCTGAGGAGAACAAAATTTCGTCAACGCGGTTACACAGCCCGACAAAATTGTACATTATTCAAGTTCTTGCTATGATCTGCATACAAAATTGACCACCTATGGATGGCGGCCATGAGAGGAACATAAGAAACGGATCAAGTTCAGCTGAAGATTTGGAGAGAACTTTATTTGTTTCTGTTACTTTTTCATGGACGTCGTCCACCATTCAGCGTTGTTCCTTGTTGAGCAATCCTTCTTGACGACACCGACAAGTACGAACCTACCACTAAGACGTCGCGGCGGCCTCTTATATAGATCTCTCTATGGTATGAGGTGACCTGTGGGTGTAATGGAGAATGTGTCGTATATTGGTCAATTTTTACTGTCAGAAATAAATCTCGGACTTGTTCTGGCTCTGTGCTTTCTGCACAATCGAAAGATCGCTGGTCTTGCACTGCCACCCGACTCGGTGCCGTCGACCAAGTGCGGTCTGCGATCAGGACGTTATCCAGGTCGGTAACTTGCGTCTACCAGCAATATGCCAATCGGGCTGGGCGTTCGAATAGATCTCTGGATGTATGTTCATTTTATCTCTGTAACCATGGTCGATCCAATTCACCTCGTTGCGATCCTCTTAAATCTCGTTTTCAAACGTAAATGGGGTATATCTATGCGGCAATCTACGTATAATGAGATGATTCACCTCGGTCCTCTAGAAAGGGATGTCCGAGTCGCGGAACAGCGTCGATAACCAATCACCCGAAAACAATTCCAGGTCGACGCATGTGATGAAATTGGAATTGTACAAGCTCACACCAATAAAGACCAACTATGCTCAGCTAGGGAATTATATCATGTACGAAACATTATGCGTTGGCAATAATTCCATGAGACATTGTTTCTACTTAGACACCAACTTCTCCGGATCCCATTTTATCTCCAAGCGCATCCAAGAGCCTCTTCAGTTCCTCCGCTTCCTTCGTCAACAGTGATACTTCACTCTCCTTCTCCCTCTCTTTCCAGCTAAGATCCTTTACGGCTTTACCCACAACATCTGCCCACGTAACCCCATCCTTTGCCAGCGTCTCGACAATCTGGTCCTTAATACGTCTACACGCACCAGCACCATCATACCCAAAGCCCGTATATACCTGCACCAGGGATGCCCCAGCCTTGGCATAATCCAGTGCGTCTTCACCGGATGATATACCTCCACAACCAATGAGCGGGATACTCTCCGGAAGATGCTGGCGCAGCGTCTTGAGTGCAGATAGAGAGAGCTCTTTCAAAGGAGCCCCGGATAGTCCCCCGGCTTCGGCTTTGCTTGCTGTAACAGATGCATGAGATATGAATAGAAAAGGAAACATATTACTGACGGTGGTGGAGAGAAGAAGGTCGTGAGATGGTGGTGTTGCTCACGATGACACCGTCGATGCGGCTATTCCGTATCACATCTGCCATGTCAACTAGCTGGGACTCGTCAAGGTCGGGGGCTATTTTCAAGACTAGCTTGGGTTTGGGAGCGGACGTTACGGCCGATGGAGGGAGGTTGTCTCGGGCTTTTGTAACGCCATCGAGCAAGGTTTGAAGGGTATCGCGACTTTGAAGACCACTAGATACATGGTCAATGAACGTGCCGTCGTCAGTCTGAAGCAAGCCTACCGTAGCCCGGGTGTATTCGGACTTGACACATTGACGACCAGCACATCGGAATAGGGCCCAAACATACGAACGCCATCAACAAAGTCCTGTATTGACTCTGCTGGTGAGGTCTTGTTTTTGCCAAGATTGACGGCAAGGACAGATCCACTGCGGAACGACGCGGTGTCGTTGTCCTCCTGCAGGAACGTCGGTATACGCGCTCGTATTCGGTTCAAGACAGACATGTGGCCCTGCGAAGGAAATCCGTAACGGTTGATGACTGCCGCATCTTCAGGGAGATGGAAGAAACGCGGTCGGGGGTTCCCTGACTGGCTCAGTATTAGAAGACGTCGAGATATAATGAACGGCCGACACACCTGTGGACTTGGAGTTACACTACCAACCTCCACCCAGCTGAATCCAAGATCGAATAGGCCTTGTAAATCATTAGGAATGAAAACGCCGGAACAAGTGGTAGCGTACCATCTATTGCCTCTCCATCCTTGTCAAATCCAGCCGCAAGACCAACAGGATTGGATATTGATTTCCCCCAGAGCTGCAAACTGGTTATATCATTGTAGAAAGATTTCGAACAGCTCAGCTCACCTCGAATTTCAGTCTCTCGTCATCCGCAACGACATCTTTGGGCCCCAGCCCACTCCTCAACACTTGAACGGCAAACTTGTGACCTGTCTCCGGGTCTAGTGTGTATCTCAGTAGAGGCGTCAAGACATAACGGTGTATGGCAGAGCGAGAGTCGAAGTAGTATACCGCGAAGAGACCCGCTGAAACGGCGAAGACAGTTGCATACAGGCCTGTACGGACGGGTGATTGCGGGATAAAGGAAGATTTGGTGAACAGGGTTCGACTGGGAGCAGAAAGGCGAGTACGTGCGGGCGACAACAGCAGTCGCGACACTGCTTGTCGCAATGCAGCCATGGCACCGTCGACGTCGTGGACAGAGAGATGGACATGCTAGGTCGGGCCGGGGCCGGTACCGGTACCGGCCGACAACATTTCCCACAGTTCTGTTTCCTACTCTCAACAATGAGGAATCTTTCGTGTCGCGGAGAAACTTTCTTTCCTGTGATTTTTGGCCTTTTTATCACCTACAAAATGAATGGAGCCAGGTTGGATGATACCATCCTTGAGCTTGAGGACGGAACGAAAGAGGCCTACGTTATACCCAATAGGTCACATGCATACATAAAAGATGCCATGGACAAAGCCAAGCAGGCTCATTACACAACAGTATTCCTACTCCTTGCTCTCACCTCCTTGTGCACGTGTATGAACGCGTCAAATCATTCCATCCCTGCGGAATGAGACTCGCTATCTCATCGTTAACAGAGAAAGCAGTTCCCATACATCCCACCTCACTGTCGTCGGTTCAGATGAGTAAAAAATTGAATGTACTTAACACAATACTCACGAATAAAGTGTGCAGGTCATCCCGATATCCGGGCGCACCGACGAAATGTTATCGATCCATGCATCGCCCGCCGCGAAGGTGATGCACAACGCGCTCTCTGTAGTGGAATATGTGCACATTCCCTCAAAGTTTTCGTCTTTGCAGTAATAGAATCCCGGATTTCCTGAATTCTGTTCGACATGAGATGAATGTGTCAATAGACGCTCGACCAGGCCAGACTTACAGGAGCGCGGGAGACGATATCGACTGCAATGGTGGACCCAGAGCCCGTGGGTGCTCCAGCCACGACAGCTACGGCAGAGAAGATCAATGCTAGGAGTTTCATGGGAAGCCGATTTCAACCTGGGTCAATCTTCGACGCTACCTACGCTTTATATGCAGGTGTTCTACACAAGAGAGGGCCTTTCTTCGCGAGATCATAATTCGGGTTGTCTGACAAAAGTAACACCGTATGATGGGATTCTGGACAGCAATTGGATTTTCTTCTCCTCTCACCCGTGGGCACTTGTCCCCTCTTCGAGAAAATTTCCGATTGACGTATTGCTTGAAAGCTGATGTTATAATGATCTCATCAAAAATTTCCTTAGCGACTTCCAAAGACGCCTAAGATACTGAGCGCCAATTTTCGTCATGGGAGACCTCGAGAGTTGACATCAGGTGGTGGCGTCTGACGAACCCAAATAGGAAAGGCCAACTCAATAAGAACTTTTCACTCCGTTCAGGTCGTAGACTGACCAATACTGAAGTGGTGATCTTGATTCATCGGCGAGAACTGTAGGTGATATCTTTGCGTAACGACAAATGTGCGTACTAACAGATCGAATCACTCAGGAAATAACGATTTGAGGTTATTAACTATGCAGCCTAAACATATTCAAAGGAACTGACTTTATTGGACCGGTCGATGATTTCGGATTGATAATTGACAGTGCAGGCATCGTTGCTTCAAGGACGTCCGCTTGACCCATTTGATGTCTTCTGGAAAGCTATATGGAATTCAGACATCCCAAGTCCCTTTACCGAGTGCCCGACCTCTTCGCTGTAAGAATTCTGATTGACGCGTCATCTGCAGGTAGCACTTTACCGATTCATCAAACGTGATACTGAGGCGCCTAATACTAGTCAGTGTCTGTTTATGATTTGATCTTACCGAAGCATCCGTGATCAGGTTATGGTACTCCTCGAACTCAAATCTAATTTTCACTGAGCGGCTCCTTGACTTGGCGATTGGGTCAGAGAGAAGCATTTCAGACGATAATGTTTATTTAACAATTTTACTAATATCATCACCAGATCGCTTCACATAGACCTGGTCTTCGATGACAGCAGCAAGAAATACGTATTAGTCACAACAGGTTCCCAGACACGACCTACAAAATTATTGAAATATGTTCACGCCATGGGTCGCCATCTAATACAGATATTCTCAAGATATTCTAACTAAACCACATTAGTGGTGAAAGTCCATTATATACCGAAGGATATCAAGTTTGCACGCAAGTATAGGAACTTGCTTTGTCCGCCCAACTGATAGTACCCATCTGAGATTTGACCGCAAGAGTCGCTCCGGTACAGTTCACCCCACTTTCAAGAACCGTGAGTTCAATTCATAAAATATCATCGGGAAATTTACCTGTACAACGTACATGCTACGCCAGTGTCCGGACGCATACAGGCTATGTCCTGGTTCCAAAACCCTCCCGCCGAAAAAGTAATGCAAGTCCCAGACTCAGCCTCAGTGTAAGCACATGGGCCATAGAAATTTGCTTGAGTGCAATAATACGTTCCAACGATCTGTGTTCAACACGTCTACAGTGGAATCCAGGGGACTAATTCCTGCCACTTACCGTTGCACGTGCACTGGCCGCAAGGGCAACAACTGAGGCGAGGGTGGTAAGCTTCAAGTGCATTCCGGAAAGCGATAGACGAGTGCGTAATCCAAGCCCACTTCTTATAAGAAACTTCAATTCCGGTATGACCCCTACTTCTTTGAAGCCGCATCTGGACCGTTTCCTTACCACCTGTCATGCAGAACCTGAATGTAGCTCCGAGTCGACAGCGCGACGCTCCAAACACTACTGCCCTAAACTCCAGCATAGAAGCTTCGATGAGGAATACTTAAGCGCCTTCGTTATACTGATCTTCCTGTCAAGAACAGACAGCGATCACGTCGGGGATGGAAAGGGCGACGCGTATTCAGGCGCCTTGCGACATATTGAATGTTGTATGTTGAACGTTGATGGTTTTGGGCAAAGAGAGCTGAAGTATTCACAGTACGCTTAGTTGCACGTTTCCGATTCTGGCACCACAGGCAGGCAGGCAGGTAGCATTACACGGCAGTGTCCACACAGAAGGGCATATTCCGGCCGAAACTAGAGATCTCTCAATTGAACTCAACTCAGAATTACTCTGAGTCCTGAACCTCCCAGTGAGTATGATGTAGATCCAAACGCATGTATTTCGATAAAGACAAAAGCAGGTAGTAATCACAGTAGTGTATTGCATTACGGAACACTCCATGGACAACTTAAATCTGAAGTATGCAACTTCAGCCGGCTGAGGAGACAAGTTACGCTAGCCAGTAAATATGCCCGGACCTCACAACAAGGCCTACTTAACCGAAGTTCCTATCGCAAATGTACGCCGCCACCGTGTTATTCCAACCAACTGTAGACAAGTCGCTGTATCCCTCATCGATGTCCAAAGAGTCACCAGTGCATTTAACTCCTCTGCAAAATGATAAGCACCCCTTCGACCAGCACAGAGAACACTCACGAAAAAACGGTGCAAAAATTCTCGGGGTCGTTCCGCACAGACAAGATGGTCTGGTAGAAGGTACCACCAGGAGCGAAGGTGACGCAAGTGCCTGCACCTATAGTAGCATGGGTGCAGATACCGGTGAAGTCCGTTTCGGTGCAGTAGAGCATCCCGACACTACTCGCTTGCTGATTGGCAACAGGACTGTAAGTTGCATTTATCATGCGAATAAAGTTTTCACTTACGGTCGCACGAGAGGAGATACTAGCTGCAGCAGCGCTGGAGACAGAGGCGAGAGCGAGGGCAAGCAACTTCATCGTGAATCGGAAGATGATAAGACACGGACGGCGACGGTCTTATAACAAGAAGGCAAGTCGTACTAGAGCATCAAGACAGACAGAATAGAAGACGATCAACATTTTGTATGCTTTGAAAGCTGCATATACAGTTTGAACTAGGACGTATCGAAGACACGCAAAAAATCCGTGCCTCTTTGTCATATTCCGTGAGCCCAGGCTGTCAGTCAATTAAGCGCTGAGCGAAGGCGCTTGAATTATGGATGTAAGAACGTGAAGGAATGGAACTTTGATATTCTGTAGAGCTGTCAGGTACTGTTGGGTCCCGAGTGTGTCGAAACACCTAGCTAGCCTAGTAGTAGGATCGAAGTTGGCCACGCCATGCGATTGGGCTGAGACCTCGGAGAAGATGAGAGCGTCAACAGAGAGCTTATTATATACTATCCAGAAGAGATACGCAGGTATGAGACAGCGTAGCAGAAAGCAAGTTTTTCTGAATGCAGCGGGGATCGAAAATGCGGTCCGAAATTGCGAATTTTGACCCAACTCTCTGACCTTTCCCCAAGCGTCTACGACGATAATGAGTATCAATCACCTCTCTAGTTCTTTACAGAATTTTCGGCCAGTTCCGTGGAGACAAAGCGAATGACCCTCTCTCGTCGCCTCAGGGCATTCATTCGGCTTCGCTGGTGCTCATGAAAACGTGACAGCCACAGCTCCCCCCAAATGTATCTGAGTTAGATACGCCGGGTGGTTGTTAACATTAAACATATCAAAGTTGGGATTATACGGTTGGCCACCCATAGTAGTGGTATGCGAATACAGGTATAGATAGATAGTCAGTACAAAGTATTACATAGATAACATAGCAATTAGCTCAATCATGATTTGGAGACATAGCTGGCGACGGATTAAATTCCTGCAAACGAAACCATAACGGGATCATCTTCCACATCTTCTGCCTCTCTCTCGCTGCCCAAGCTTCCAGAGACTTCGCGCATGGCTTACATTCCGAGAACTCTGCACTCTTCAGCTGGCCTAGCTCCTCCGCTACATATAGCGGGTCGCAGAAACCGCGCTCCCGGTCAAAGAGGTAATGCTGTGTGGCAAGGTCGAAGAGCTCGGAGAAATCCTTCCGGCACGCCGCGGCAGAAACACAAACAGAAGAGGGTTTGCGGATGTGGGTACGAATATATTGACTCGTGCCCATGGCTTGGATGAGAGTAGTAATGGTATTCTGAGCGATCTCTTTGCCGAGACAGAGGCGCTGGGTGTCAGCGAGGGAGAGGGTTGAGGGATGGGAGGAACTAGGTGAGGTTTCGAAAATCTGGCAAAATGGATATCGGCAGAGGTCGTAAAAAGCGGGAGAGAGAAGAGAGGGAGCATCTACTTCCCGTGCGAGGTTTATTACAGCCTTAACTGTTGTTAGGACGACGATGAAGAGAAACCGGGATTACACACTATAGGTGAAGGGTAAAGATGAGAGCCACTCGAAGTCTGCATCTCGTATAACCGTGCCAGGTCTTCACGGCAATCCCAGCCTTTCAAAGTCGAAGGCCAGGCGATACTCAGATGCGCTAGCGCTTTCTCCCGCAGGGAATCGATGATATACTTTGTCGAAAGTCGTAGAATGCCGGATACTATTTGAAAGTCGTCCTGTCCGTTATCGCCAAAGTTCCTGCAAGGCGGTGAAGCAAATGACAAAGATGAGATACTTCATCAAACGTACGGGCCGTCGTACAGTGCGACGAGAAGGTTGGCCAGATCCTCAGCCTTGTCATGCAGAAAGATGACTGGGCACCCCTCTATCTCGTCGAGGCGCCCAGGCTGTGGATGTCGAGTCGACGAAGCAAGGGAGAACATATCACGGAAACATACTGAGTGGCGAGCGAGCTGCGACATGTGTACCCGGAACAACGTGTCCTCTGCACGACACACGACGCTGCCATCGTCGAACCACAAATCGGTGCGTCGGTGCAGCTCGGCGCCTGTGTCTGGGTCCACGATCTGCTGAGCGGCGGAACTTGTGCTAGTGAGACAAAGACACGGAACACTAGAAATGGACATACTTTGATGAAGACGAAGACGAGGTGCAGAGATCCGACATGTTCACTCGCTGCTCGCTGTCTCTCGTGGTGAGCACGATGAAGGTAATAGAACAAGGTGCATGACACATCCTTCTGGTCAGGATCATCACTGAAAGCATTTTTTATTTATTTAAATTTTATCTCAATTACTTGGATACGCTTGGCATCCGGAAAAAGGAAAAGCCGCTTCCGCCTCAGACAAGAGCGCCACTAATTGATATGCGTACCATGTCGTGGCAAAAGAGGAGCTGTTCTTTCTGCACTGGGACCCGGGATCGGTGCAATCGTCACCTCAATTATCCATGTTTTTGTGACGATAATAAAAGCTATCTCTGCGGCAAAACTTTTCATCATCGTTCAACTTGATGCCGAGACTGACAAAAATGTCTAGGTGATTTGTCCCATCTATGATGTTATCTAGGATATTTTTATCGCTACTGTGGCGAGAGACGAAGTGAGATGCGCTCCGGGAGGAAGGGGCGTCACTTCCACGTATTAGACGCCAAGCCTGTTAGTATGAGGAGTACTACACGACACTGAACGCCCGCGAACGAGCTGAAACATTCCATTTTTTATTTTAAGTCCATTTATCCTGTTCAGAAGCTCCGGCGACTAATAAAATCACCTTCCTTCCTTCCTGCCTGTCACTGTTTAATATTCTTGCAACGCCGGAATCTTAAGCGCCTTCTATTTTGCCTGCCTTGATGCTTCAGTATGGCCTGAAGTCCTTTATTTAAGAGGGGAATATCGACGTTCACTTAACGGTTGATATCTTTATCATCACGATGAAGTTTCTTTCCCTCGCTCTCGCCTCTGTCTCCAGCGCTGCTGCAGCTAGTATCTCCTCTCGTGCGACCGTAAGTGAAAACTTTATTCGCATGATAAATGCAACTTACAGTCCTGTTGCCAATCAGCAAACGAGTAATGTCGGGATGCTCTACTGCACCGAAACGGACTTCACCGGTATCTGCACCCATGCTACTATAGGTGCAGGCACTTGCGTCACCTTCGCTCCTGGTGATACCTTCTACCAGACCATCTTGTCTGTGCGGAACGACCCCGAGAATTTTTGCACCGTTTTTTCGTGAGTGTTCTCTGTGCTGGTCGAAGGGGTGCTTATCATTTTGCAGAGGAGTTAAATGCACTGGTGACTCTTTGGACATCGATGAAGGATATAGCGACTTGTCTATAGTTGGTTGGAGTAACACGGTGGCGGCGTACATTTGCGATAGAAACTTCGGTTAAATAGGCCATGTTGTGAGGTTCGGGCATGTTTACTGGCTAGAGTAACTTGTCTCCTCAGGTAGTTGACGTTGCATACTTCGTGGATCGATAACATTTCGTCGGTGCGCCGGGATACCGGAATGACCTGCACGCTTTACTCGTAAGTATTGCATCACATTAAAGTTTGTACTCACCTAAACTGATCGTAATGCAGTGGGATGCGAAGGAAATTCTCCCCCCGTTACCGAAGAGATACCGAATCTCATTCCGCAGGGATGGAATGATTTGACGCGTTCATACATGTGCACCAGGAGGTGAGAGAAAGGTGGAGAAAAATTGTTGCCAGATAAGTCTGCTTAGCCTTCTCCCTTAATAATTAATTCTGTTTGCGTATTAGATAGTCCACACTACAGAGTTTCATATATTTCGTTCTCAAGGGTATAGCGGCGCGGTCCGAGGGCCCCTACTGAAAAGTTCGAAAAGCTGCTGAAAAGGTTCCCAGTCAGAGAACACTCCTTGACAGAAGAAGAAGATCAAAATATAAGGTCGCTGAGAGAAGCGTGGAAAAGGCGCCCGGTCTGACATGCGTATTACTTGCCATGGCTGCATTAAAATAGCATCGCGCGCACTGTTTTTCACACAAAATTCAGGAAACCCAGGTTCCCACTACTTCATAGTGCAAAGATGTAACCTTAGAGGGGTGGAGACCCGCAAGGTCCATAACCCAGCGTGTAGCAAGCAAGGCTCGCTGCCCCACTCCGACGCTTTTTTCCCCAAAAAATGAGGCAAACTTCGGAAACGCTTACCCATATGCCACCATAGGAAACAGAGATGTACCATCTTTGCACGGTGCTATGCTTGGTACAAGAACATTTCGTCCATTCGCCCGGATCTCAGGGTAACCTCCAATGCGTGAGTAACGCGCTAGCAGTATCAAAGCTTGTGCTCACCTGAACTAATGGCAATGCGATGTACTGTTAAAGAGATCCGCTCGTCGTTCCTGAAGAGGTTCAAAGTATATCGAAATTGAAATATCCGTCACAAATCAAAAACCTGTCGGTAATGAGCAGAGTAAGTTGACATTGATAGTCATTCATCAAGGCTAAATGCAGAATGTATATCAAAACTTATACATCCACTTGTGGGGATCATGCACCTTTCAACCGTCACAATATCCTAGGGCGCATGTTTCATGTACGAACTCCTCTCCAAGGGGATCTCCACTGTCGGACTCAATGCGAGTCCAGTCATCGAATCCAGCGGAAATTCCTCCCAGTCTCAGCGACTGTTTGAAATGGCCTTGTTTGCCAAAGCAAGAACTCTGTAGGCAATGGAGTCCGTCCTGGTCAGGACGGTTTAGATAAGGAAGTTGTACTTTTGGTTGTGCCCATCAAACCCATCATGGCAATCCATCGCGCGCTGCTGGCCCATGTAAAAACAACGGGCCCTTACAGGGATTATAACAACAATTTATTGGCAGCTCCTCCATCACAGGGGATGTCTCCTTCAAGAGAGTATCCAGGCAGGGTAAATCACAACAACGCACAAAATAAACGGACAAGCACCGGGGCTGATTGACAGAGAAGGGGATAGCCGATTTTGAGAACAATTCAGACCGCGGAACTACGGAGCTGGTAAAGTTTGAGCCTCTACATGAAATCCGGACGCTCTTATCGTCTGATGTTCAACGATGAACAGGACTGTACAACCACATTCCTTATATCCCTAGAATTTTCCCTAACCACAAACATTCTGCTTCTACCCTGAGTGCGAAGTGTATTTTTCGAACTACATACAAAGTCTTCCTTGAGGCGATGTACCTCTCTGCTCGTATGATGTGCCTGGAGACCTGACTCCCCACGGTGTTCACTTGTCAGTTGCTTCTGAGAAGAACCCCGTGAGGATTCTTGAAACATCTTAATAATTTTCGCATCTGCGGTGAACATAAGTTCTCTGTTACCTGCTTCGAAATGAATTAGCACCGTGATTTTCATTACTGGGCTGACATGCATGGTGGCAGCTTGACTCAATCTAATTCCGAACGACTTCGTGAAACACTGCTATATTCTTCACGCTTCCCTCCCTCAGACCCTTTATGACTGTATCCACTGAAGTTCACTCTGTCACCTAGGAGATGATAACGTGTCGCATCCGCATTTTTCCGAGTCAGCAATCCCGCGAAGGATCCCTGACAGAATATGGACTGTATTGCATCCATCATATGTAATTTTTCTTGGCATTGAAAACGGTCAAGAACGAATAGCATTTTCATTCTGCAACTATCCATTCATTTGCATCTCTTACTAGTCACTGTAAACAACGCATTGTTTCGATTATCTTTGCTATTATATACTGTCGGATTTCCGCCTGCAGGACGTTCCAAAGTTGGATTCTCATAACAGGTGGGTTTTGTCTTGGAAGAATTACTGTTATATCACTATTTTAAATAGCATAGGATATGAGGCTTTAGTGGAATGTCCCCAAACCAAGGTGCTATTTAAGAGCCTTCAGAATTCGAACTACAGAGTAAGGTCGATATGACTTCCTTCCGTGGAAAGGAGGATGGAGTTCATCCCTGTCTGGGCAGACCATTGATCCATTGATTTTGACGTAGCAGGTCAACAATTATCATGCAGAAACTACGAGTTTATCTCCCTTTTCGAAATTCTAGTGACCGACAGTCAACGAAATTGAAGCGATTGCGAGAAGCCGGGCACACCAGAACCTACTATCCTCGGAAAGTCGTCGATGACTCCAGAGTCCAGAGACCCGAAAGACCTAGAAAATGACAGCGTTGTCCAAAGGGCCTGGCCGTTCAGATAGCTCTTAGGATGGTAGAATGCCACTTATCCTAGCGATCATAATGGATGAAACGTGTGTGAGAACGCCACGTTGATCGCAGCGCGATCGCGACGCATTCGATCATTACCACTGATATGATCGATAACACCCCTTTCCTTTCGACCACAGCCACCAAATACCAAGGACTCATCTTCACTGTTCTTTCAGAGATGCCTGACCTATATAATCCTTGTTTTTTTTTTTTCACGATAAGCCCTTCGTTAATCAAGTTCGAGGCGGCCTGAAAGCGGAGTTCCCCGAGGAATTCCGAGATAATCGCTGGACAATTGACGTAGTGGGTGTTCGAGAAGGCCGCTCAGCGGGACGATCAATGAGAACGATAAATATATCATGAGAAAGGGCGAGCATATGATTGGAGGCCCACTTTCTTGTCAATAAAGAGGGAGTCGCCTGTCAACTCTTCATCCTGGACTCTGGGAGAATCATCCACCGTACTCTGGTTCTATCTGGGGTCCCGTTTGCTCTAGACAGATCACAACTGTGGAACCGACACGGCAGGCATTGTTACATAGGCAGCGCCATCATTGCTACAATTCCCGAGCCGTCTTCCGCCATGTTCGGCTTTCGAATTTGTAATGGGAGTCGGGAGCATTGGCTTTGGCGATCTGTATTCTTTGTCTCGCGACAATGGCGGCAGTGACAAGATATGGATGGGCTATCGGGGTTCATGCGTAGCCTCTGCTCTTCGGCTCATCAGGATTGGTCCTCCTTGGTCTGTCTGATCGTGACTATTTGTTTTGTGGGTGAGCACTAGATTCGAGGCACTTTCTGAGGAACTCAAAGGAGGTCGAAGGTTCCTTGAAGTTACCCGATGTGGTTCGCTAGATCGTCAGATACCCTCGTTCCCCTGGCCCAGCCAGGGGGTTCGGATATTCTAGTCTCATTTGTCAATACAGACCACGGATCCTGGTAAGAGGCTCCAATACATTATCTGCCAATCGGTTTTCCAGCTTTCTCAAGCCTTCGCACAAGACGATGGCGCCTTGAATTTGCGATACGAGCGGGCATCGACGACAGGTTATGTTTAACCCTGTTCTGGTGGTAGGTCCGTGGTGCTCGTGGGCTTTGTGGTAGTAAGGATTTCGAGCGCAGCTGATCCGAAATGGAATGACGCTAACTGTCGTAGGTGTAGGAAAGAGCGATCAACGCTTCCATGGTGAGCCCAAATAACAACTTGCGACGAAGTGACCTTGACAATCTCCAGGAACGGAGATGAAAAAGAATGAGGCAATGAGTGCCCCGATTTTGGTGAGGACATGGGCGCAACCATGACATTGCTCGTAATATACGTGTAGATGAGTTCCAATGAGTCATTGATGGACTCAGCCACTGTTTTTTATACTGCCGGTCTACGAGAAGTTCAGAACCATTCATGGGGACGAATACGCGCACGTCTCAGTAGTAATGTCGACCTGAAAATTATGTAGGGACAGTTGCGAAGTAGTAGTCGCATGATTATCATAGTGTGAGTTTTTTATCCATTGATGATTTCTCGGCAGTGTATTGATATAGTAACAGAATTCGTAAGGGTCAAATGTACCAGCGCTCAACGTCAAATAGGTTATGCAGACAGTGGGCGTCCGAGCTACACGACGGAAATATCAAGCATAGAGGTATACACCGAGTACCTGACATGCCAGTTCAATTCATTGACTGATTGTTTCTAGAGCAATTTGACGGACAATATTGTCCATTTGTTTCTCCGTATGTTGCGACGTAAAGATTTTGGCTTACCAAGAAGCCTTACCCAAAATTCTTTAGCGTCTTCAAAATAAGGTTAACGATTAAATACGTACGTTTGCCGTCCATGCTAAAAATATCTGTGTATCTACAAGGTGTAGTAGTAGTGGATATAAAATTATTTCTACCATGGGAGAGACTAGGACGGCCGGTTGATGAATCAGGACGGCACGACTCCAATATCCTGTCTGTCGGTTCATCCAGACTTCGCCCGAGATAGTGATTACATTGCCAGTAGAAAAAATATGCACGAGGCTGATTATCCACTTTTAGCGCCTCGTTACGACCAAATCGGTGTGCCTTTTCCCGCACGAAGACGTGTTTTTTCTACCTGAAATCTCAGCGCTTTATCAGTTTTTCTTAGTTGAAATGGCTCAAGCTTTAAGAGCAGGTTACCTGCTAGCGATCGAGTGACAGAGCCAACTAGACTAAAACTACACCCTCGAGCCCAAGACAGTCTGTCCCCGGAGCCAGCGTCCATGTGAGCTTCTCTCGACAACGCTTCATTACCGTTGCGGGGAGGGGAACATCTAATCCATGTGTCCTGCCATGACTTTTCAAGAGCAGCGCTCGTATACGGGGTCGTCTTCCTTAAGGGCTCAAACCGCGTTCTTTGTCAGAACTGTCCAAGTATCTTGTGCTCCATTCCCACGCCTTGAGTGACCAAAAATAAAGCGTTGGCCATGTTGAGAATCCACCGCCTTTTACGGACATTTTGTTTACGTAAAGTGATCATCCCGACATGGAAAGCCATCTGAATCAAGGAAAAAATTAAAAAGGTACAAAAACAGGCTCCGATAACTAACGCACATCCACCACAGCGGTACGTCTGTTGTCGCTCTCCTTCCTACTCCCATTGTCGCGTCCAAGATGCAAGAATATCTTCTGGTTCTGTAGCAAACTCTTCTTGCTATTCTAACCAGCCTTTTCTCCACTTCTCAACCGGGAAATCGCAAGAGCCGAACTTGCATCGGCTGATTGGCAGGTGAGAAAGCAGTGGACATAGGGGGAAATAGACAACCCAAAATGAACGCGATCTTTGCGGTTGGCAGTTTACTCAATGGCGTCAAGAAGTCAGCCCCCGGACGACGACACACAGGCCACTATGATTGGTCCTACCACCACATTCTACGATCCCGACGAGCTCGTCCAGCAACCCCAGGACGCCCATGCCCAGCGATACCAGCAGTGGATGCAATCATACGATTACGGACAACAGCATCAGCATCAGCACCACCACCCACAACAGCAGCAGCCGGTACAACAACACCCGGTCCATCCAGCAAATTACTACTCGGCAGAGCCGTATCAGCAAAACGACTACAATAACTATTATCAAGGGACTAGCTACCAGCACCAGCACCCACCCCAGCAGCATCGGCCGGCGCCGTCATATCTTACTCCACCAGCAAAGCAATCACAGAAGCAGACGCAGAACAAGAGGAAGCGCGCGCCAGTGAGGGACAGCGAGTCGGATGGCAGCGACGACGACGTCGGTATCAGTGTAGGGGGGGTGAGCATTGCGAGGGCGTCCAGATTGTGAGTACGGCATCTTTCCAGGAATAGGTGGCTCATAGTGTAGGCCCGGGGCATGCACCCACTGCAAGAAACTCAAGATGAAGTGCGACTTCCCGCCCGGCGAAAATACGTGTAAACGGTGCAAGACCGGTGGTCATGTCTGCATCGTCGAGGGGCGGAAACCAAGGACGGCACCCAAGTAAGTCGCAGAATCACTTTTCCCCTAGATAAATCCTCATATATGCGCCCACCCCCAGCAAACGAGAATATCTTCTAGCCCAGATTCGGCAGAAAGACGCCATCATTGAGAGTCTCCTCAAGCAGCTGCACAATCCATACCTTGCGACACCTCTTTCTATTGCCTCATATCGTATGGCGACTTCACCCTCCGACGCCAGCAACCGCAACGTTCTCGCCTGGCTAGACCGGCTTCAGTCCAGCGTACAGACTGCTGCTGGCGGTACGAGCTCCTTCAATGATGTCCGCGGAGGTGACGAAGAATCGGACGACGAGGAAGGAGGGAGTCGAGTAACGCATGCCCAGCGATATGGTTTGGTTCCCCATGACGAGGAGGAGGAGGAGCAGGAAGAGACGCAGACGGCACTTCCCGACTCGCATGTTCCTCTCGGGCTCATTGCGAATTTAAGTTTGACATCGCATCAGGGGACTAAGAAGGGCAAGGGAAAGAAGAGTGACGACGTGGACGATGACAATGTTGGTGTTGCAAATGAGACGTATTTCATGCCTGGCACGTCCTGCCTTTCCTCACATTTCTGGGCTCGCTCACACTGGCTCTAGGTCCTGCAACTAATCTGGACATTCGGGCCACGCTGATAGAGGAACACAGTCCTCCAGAGATACTCGTTCACGGCCTTGTGGCGCCGGAAGATGTCGAGCGTTTGTTTGAAATGTGAGAATTCGTCAATATTTTCCACGTTTTGGGCCCTAATGTTCTATCCGAAGTTTCTACAAACATGTCAATGTGAGAAGAAAGTAGCAGTCCTTTCAATGCTCTTTGCTGATGGCATTTATTTTAGCCGTTCATATCCCTCCTTGACCCCGTTCTACACACTCCACAATCGACGTTCGCGAGATGCCCTTTCCTCTTCACCGTTATATGTGCAATTTCCTCCCGGTACCACCCTCCAAAGTCGAGTATTTATCCGATAGCGATGCATTTTGCCAAACATTCTGCTGCAAATGCCCTTATTGATGGATGGAAGAGCGTTGAGCTCTGTCAGGCGTATATATTGATGAGTATCTATGCCGTGCCTGCCAGACGATGGGAGGAAGATCGGAGTTGGTTGTATACGGGTCTGGCCATCCGGTACGTCGATCAATTCATTTAGTTTCTTTCCTTCTCTCATTGTCCCCAACAGTATCGCTACTGACCTCAACTTGCATCAATTGCCAACCACAAAACCCACGAATGAAAAGCAGGAACGCGAGATCCTTAACCGCATCCGTGTGTGGCAAATCTGCTTCAACCTCGACCGCTCGACAGCCACTCAGTTTGGAAAACCTTCAACCATCAAGGAGGATTCGATAATTCGTCATTCGGCGGACTGGTACAAAAAGTCCCCTTACAACCTCACCTACGATGTCCATATGTGCGGATATACTGCGCTCTTGCGCATCGTTGCGAGGTTCCATGATGAAGTTTTCGCCGAGGGCAGCGGTCTGAGTAGTCTGAAGAGGGTCGATTTCCGGGACGTAACGATAAGGTATGACCGGGAGTTGGAGGCGTTTAAGGAGGAATGGGAGGGGCGCGTCAGAGTCGTTGGTGGTGACCGTGGGGCTATGTTTCGATGCAGCCTATTGCCATTGTGAGCTTAGCGTCGTTTCTTCAAGCTAGAACTTGCACTGATGTCATTCTCTGCGCAGTTTAGTTGGCTATTCCCGACTGGTGATGTTCTCGTTTGGATTCCAGCAGGCATTCCATAGAGGCATACAAGCGGGGGATGATCTCTTCTTCAACAAGGTCCGTAGCCATTGGTTTCTTTCGCATCTAGTGCTCACAGACAATGTTGTAGTGTCTTGAATCCGCCAAGACGGTGATCAGATGCATGAATGAGGACCTGGCCCCAAGTGGGTTCATGCGCTACGCGCCAGATGGTCACTTTATCTTCGCGGCCTTCGCATCTGCATTCCTGCTCAAGGTACCTCCCATAGTTAGTCTTCCTCCCTTTGCGGTACTGATGCCAGAACAGCTCCTTCGACCCGAATTTTCTGCTCTCCTCAGCAAAACTGATGAAGACGAAATCTTTGATCTCATCGGAACTCTGATTCAGAAGCTCAGCTCATCCAGCATTGCAATCGACGACCGACATACGCCAAAGTTGTATGCTAGGTTCTTGGCCACATTGTTGGGCAAATATCGGCGTGATGGCCAGGGAGCGACTGTCGGGCGTTTACAGACCATTCCTCCACCGAGTAACATGGGCGGACCAGGTAACGGAACCAGCGGTATGGGCGGAGGCGGAGGTGAATACCAGCAGTTCTCGGTAGCGCAAGACCAAGGCGGTTACCATGTTGCGAGTTATCAGCCCACTCAGCAGCAACAACCACAGACCCCAATTTACAGGCCAGAGGCGACATATGCGGCTGGCGCTGGGCCGATTCAGTTTGGAAACGATCTTGAATATTATAGTTTCGAATATGGGAGCGGAAATGTCAACGGGAGCGGGACTATCGGGAGTCCAGGAGCCGGAGAGGTTGACATGCTCGCGTCGATTCAAGCCCTCAAGAATCCTGAGTGGTGGCAGGGAATGTTGATGCCTGGGTACGTTCCATTTCTGTCTGTCAGATCAGTGACAAGATTTGATAGTTCCTTTGCTGCAGGTTTACGTGGCCACAGGCAAATTCTCCTGGAAGTGGAGGATCTGCGAGTTCCACCCCACCAGCAACGTACAGTCATACTCATCACCAATACCCGTACGGTTACCAACCACAGCAGGTGATGGTCCCCATGCACTAACGGTAAATATTCTGGGAATAAAAACAGTTTGCTTGCGTAGATTTATCTGGTGACATTCAAATGTATTATGAGTCTTTGTTTTCTTGCTTCGTTGTATGATATGATACGCTCTGGATCCGTATATCGTCATTGTAATCTGATCTGTAATGAAAATGTCTTGCGTTACAGAATTTGAAGCTTGCGGATGTTTTATGCAGAAAAAATGAGCCCGACTCGGGGCTGTCAATAAAATGATTTTGGGTCCGGAATGAACCAGTCGGCAGGCAGGATTTACATCTCCATCCTGCCAGACACTCTTTTGCCTATCCAAGTAGTAACTAGCAATCGCATGTGAGAGTGTGTAACGTATCCGTCACCGAATCTATGGTACCGCGGAGAACATCGTTGGAAATCCGGGCGACGTTTATGACGGTTTCTCCACACTCTGTCACAGAAACGGTCTCGGAGGATGCGCGCATAGCGCTCCACATAAATCGAGGCAGGCCATCTTAACACGGCATGAACTGCGGACTGACGAGGATAAGGTCAGGAAGCTCGTCGAGGTCACTGCTGCGCCCAGACCAGAAGAAGAAGCCTGGAATCCCCCCCTTCAAAAAGGCGAAGAAAACGGCCCCGTTTTATCCAAGCCGCACAGGTGGGAAATGAGACGCGGCTCGAGGTCTGTTAGATCCCTCTTCAATGAGGGGAACAAGTTCCTCTCTTGCTTTTCGACAGTCACGCGGGATCCTGTTGAAACATTCGTCGTAGACCTTGGAGGCGACTTTTCCATAAGTTATGGAATCGTACCCGATATTGAGGAGTAGCCAAAATTCGCTTATCGTACGACGGGTGGAACGATTGAGCTTGAGAGCGAGGCTGTCAATATGGGCGACGAAGGACATTGTTGCTGGTGGTGGCGCGGCGGCGACATGTTCGAGCAAGTAAGGGACGCCATCTGAAAACAAGGTATCGGATTTAACGATGGCTGGTAGGAGGCAGCTGATGGATGGTAGGTCCTGCTGGTCGGCCATCGACATGTAAGCAAGCTCGTAGCTACGTAGTCACTTATAACCGAACGGGAATTTATACTATTTCAGACGGGCTGAAACTGTCTGAACTTATGAAGACAAGCCGTTCAATAGATATAGATATCAATGCGAGAGATTCCTATTAAATTTACATGCCCAATGGCAACGATACGGGGTCGACGAAAGCGACGAAAGGCGTTCCTGGCAGAGACATTCTACAGGTCGATTCGATCGCCAACACCTGCTCACGAATACCGATCAAATGACGAGCGGAGTTCTTTCGAGAGTTCTCGTCCTCATCCTTGGCTACCAAGCCAATGAGGAATTGAGGCTGCAAAATACACGCAACGCTGCTAGGCTATCCGCTAAAAATCGAAGTAAGCCTTGACTGCAAAACAGAGTAGGCAGGACCCGATCCACTCACCTCCGGATCTTACGTTCTCCTAGCTCCAAAACGGCCGTGTTAAAAGTGACGAGGAAGATCAGAACGGGGGCTTCTGATAAGGAGAGATATTTTAGGGAACAGATTTCTGGGGAGGCCAAAGATTCTGGATCGATTTTTGTGGCGAAGGTCAGCGAATAAAAGAATACCTTAAGGATCCACGGCACAATAGAAAGTCTCGGGCGCTATTGGGTCCGCTGGGGGTACGTATACAGAGCATCACGATTATGTAGAGCATGTAGTTTTCACCCCTGATAAAGTACATAACGAAACCTCGTTGACGGATGTACACCTTGTAAAAAAAAAATTATAGTCAGCTTTGTGCCGGTTATCAATGAAAAATACAAAACCGTCACGTCACCTCAGTTATAGACAGTACCGAGTCGAGTTTGTTCAGCTCCTCGATATTCAGGTCCACTCAGAAAAGCTCCACCTACGCAGTGGTGATGAGGAGCCGACCGATGCTTTTGTCATGAAACTGTTTGAAAAAACGTTTCTAGCGTCCTTTTGGTAAGACAGGATCATCATGCTCAGGCAGCGCGATATGGTCCAAAGTCGAGTTTTGACACGACGACAAACTCGCCGTTGCAGTCAAGGGTGCTCGCCAAATTCAATTTTGTACATGGGGTCGAAATTTTATTCTCAGGCATCGAAGGGGTACCAGCTCAACCACGTGATAGACAATGACGCACATCAATTTCATGACTAAGCCATATGGCCCTTTCCGGCAGTTTCATTGCAACTTCCCCTTCACATCGCGACCTCAACGCCTCTGAACTCGGCAGGCGTCGCACACCCAATTATTGGGCACTCGACTGCGGAAGCTGTTGGAGGGCGCTTCGGGACCAACCAAGAATTCATAAAATTTTGGCTTTTCTTGTTGCTGGCTTTGAGTTTTTTTTGCTGGTTGTGTTTTTAATCAGTGCGGAATCACAGGTTGCCGTTTTCCAATGGGTTTTGATCATATTCTGGATCCCAGCTGTTCCAAGATGCACTGTAGTACCACATCTTGGACAGAGGGCAGTATTCTTGACTGTATCTATGTGAATATTCTGGGAGACCATGAGAAAATCATTGAAACTTGAAGTTTATAAGTAAAGGTTACGTGAAAGTCAAACTCTTCATCCATGATTGTGTTGAAGACAAGTGGCAAGGCCTATTTCGGGTGGGAAAGTCGAACTTGAACCTAGTACCCTAATTTGGATGTCTGGTGTCTAAATTAATATTTGCTACTAATATTACATAATTTAATATAGATATGCTGTCATTCTATGGTCCAAATATACAACATTATAGCAAAAAATAGGGATTCTCATAAAGTTTTTTTCAGGCCTTCCAAGGCGAACCAACCACCCTACCGGCTGTGCCACGCTGACATTCCCGAGCACCCTTGGTTGCAGTTCCTTCAGTTGAACCAGCATATATGCGCCTATTCAGGCCTGAGGAGATGCAAAAGATGAGCCAGGATGACCATGAGGTAATCAACCAGTGCTGGCTTACTATCGAATATGTCGGTTCTGGTCAACAATCGTGCTCTTCAATTTCAGTGTATCCCCCATTTTTGACACAGAAGATCACGATTCTGGTATCTCTCTACCCCCCACTATGTCGCCGCGGCTGTCTGCATCCACGCTGTACAATCATCTCCAGTCCCAGACCCACCTTTGTGACACCGAGGCATCCAAGGGTGCCGTCCGTTTCTCCTCGCGAGCTCTCCCCAGTGCCGACTGTGTCAGCGGCTTCCCACCCCTTCCTAGCTCCCTATGCATGTCATAACCACCGCCGGCCTGTCACCCACCACTGCACTATGGATAATGCAATGTATTGTCGATAGGTGTGCCCAAGTCCACCATCGACACCTACGGGCCCCAACTCCACCCATCTGCAACAGTCTTGGTCATATTCGCAATGGTACGGTACATATCGTCCTAGAACTTTTTGGATGCCACTCGTTTTCACCTTGCGGCACGTTTCTGCAGAATAAAACTTCTTTCCTATCTCCATGAATGCATCATATATCTGGAAGTATGATTGAGTATAAGTTGAAATTCCTTGTGGAACATGGCCATAAGTTTGTATCGCTTTGTTGTATTCTCTTCTTTATATTCGGAAACAGGAAAATTAAGGATAAGAGTGTTGACATGGCCATTGACCAGATATCTTTCCTACGCTCTGAATGCTACACCATGCACCTAAAAGATGAAGAAGCCGAAAGAATATGGTGGTCATTATTCATGGAACGCTGTGTACGAAACCAAGAACGTGAACTGCTTTCTCGTATGATAGTATGACTACACGTCGTGTATCACGAATAGACTGCAGAGTGGACGGGAAACAATGACAAGGCAGCCGCCGAGGGTATCGAATCCAAAGGAAAGTACATACCGATATGAACGCCACGATTCGTCTTCACGACCCGGTAACTGGACCTGCCCGCTGAACAAGTGTGACACATATCGAGTTCCATACAGGTTTCCTTTTCACCGGTTTTGACTCGCTCTGGCGGTCGTCGTCGAAAGGCGACTTCTGGATGATGCCCGACAAGTCTATACACTCTGTCGAGAAGAAGAGCTTCAAGAAGCCAACATCAACATCTTGTCCCTTCCTTAGTGTGTACGTATGCGGAACAGTCCCACTCGTGCCGTACCCGATGGTCAACGATCCTCCAGGAGGGAGAGAAACATCAACGGCGCCGTCTCTTGCGCTTCCCGGTTGATAGTACGAATCTGAAAAGGCAGGTGATCTGGTCAGTCGAACGGGAAGTGAGGATCAGCAAGACAGCGCACCGATGCTCAAATCACTGACATCGAAATAGAACATCGAAACATAAAGAGGTACCAACATCGTATTGGTAATCTTGAATCCATACATCGCATCCTCACCGACATCGACGGAAATCACACCATCAATGTTCAGATTATCGCCATCGGGTTCCAAAATCTCTAGTAAGTCATTTGTGAACCTCCCGGTCTCTTTAAGCTTCATACACTCGAGCATGACGTTGCTGGCGAGGGGGCTCCCTTGGCTAGAACGGTGAAGGTTCCAGTAAAAATGAGCGAAACATTGAAGAATGCGGTGGATAGTGTCTGAATCATCGGTTTTGACTTTGAATGGCATGCGTGTTAGCCCATGCTGTTGACAGCGCTCATCCATGATCTCGAAATGGACAACATCACCATCCGCGCCAATGACCAGATCCGGCTTATCGTCGCGCCTCTCCACCAAATGGAATCGCCTCTTTGCTGCTTCGATGCTTTGCATCTCGTTGACTATCTGCCTAAAGACATCGAGGAATTTTATGTTAGGCTCGATGAAAAGGCGAATATCCTGTCCCTCGCCGACTCCATTCTGCAAGGCATATCCAGTACTATCAAGGGAGAATGGTGTTTCATCGCCGCGCGGAGCGAAATCGCACGTGGTGGTGAAAGCGGTGGTGCTTGAAGCAACGACAGTTCCAAGCTCAGATACCATCTTTCTATCAGCGAAAACAACGAACTCGGCCTTGCTTGTGATCCCGTGGGCCTCGCCAGCTTCCAAAACGTACTGGCCCGGCAAGTCAGAAGATGCGTGGATGGGGTATAGTTGTGGGCTGGCTACTTTGGAATTGAAAAGGTATCGTGATTGGTTGACACCTTCACATTGCGGATCTTGTGCCGATCTGTAACAAGAGGCAGATAAGCTTCAGCAGAGTAGGACAGCAAGCGGGCTTACGGCAGATTATCGGGTAATTCCAAGTCGGTTATTACGTCCTTGTAAGTAAGCTTGTCAATGCCCCTTTTCTTCAATAATTTTAACAGCGCCGTAGTAAAGACACCGGCTCCTTGACCTTTCTCTACGCCATTGACTGTCTCCCTGGCTGTTTGCCCCCGCTTACACGCTGAAAGGAGCATGTGTGACCGGAGACCGCTATTTTCGTATGTCTCTGGAACGACATTCCCCCGAGCATTTGGCTCAATGCCATTCAAAAGGCCTTGAGAGATAATGTAAGTCTTTGGGAGGTCGATCCCGCGTACGGCGAAGGTCGGATCATCGTTGACTGTTCGTGTGCCCGAAGCAGAGTGACAACAATCAAGGATGACGGTCTATCGATACACTTGATCAAATACTATGCATAATAGAAACAGGTGGAACCTTACGATGTTGTCTGACTTTTTCATAGCGAGGTCTGCGAGAAGATGACCGAGCTCCCTATCTAATAGACCTTGACCTTGCTCGAAGTCGGTCGACGCATTGGGGTTAAAGTCGTGTGGAACCAGCATTTGTATCATCCCGTTGTCGGTGGGCCATCCGGACGGGGCGTTCGCTTCGGCTCCATGCCCTGCATAGTAGATGAGAATCGGGTCCTCCTTCTTGATTGCTGAATTGTCCCCAAGCCTCTTAATCTCCGTCTCGATAGTAACTCTCGCGGCATCCTCGTTGCGAAGATTCTTGATTTGGTCTTTTGGAACGAAGAGAGTCTCTTGCAAAAATGTATTGACGGCATCAGCATCGGCAACTGCACCCTTCAGATCTCGGACCCCATTCGAAAGGTATTTGTCGATGCCAATAACCAGTGCGTATAGGGGCGGGGTACAGCTAACAATCCCATAATCAGTACACATATCCTAGGACGTGAAAATAAATACGAACTGTTCAATGTGAATACACTGGGGAGGACTGTGAAGCACAGAGTATGGTGTATTCACATGGATCACAGGATCGACATACGACTGAGGATACTGAGGAGAAGAAGCCTGTTCCTCTGCTGGACTACTGGAGACCTATAAATTCGTGCTTTAGTGAGTCATCTTTTGCGTACAGACACCTTACGTTGGAGGAGGCGAGGAACCGTAAAAGAAGAGGTTCAATTGGAAAGCTACTGACACTACCAGATACCATACCAAGTCCAACACAGAGCTGGCTGTGATGTCGAGCCGGTAAACAAACATGCCGATGAAAGACAGAGACGTAGGTAGGATGAGGAATGGCACTATACACGCCAATTGGACGGTAGGATAACAAAAAGCGCCACATTACAGATGTAGTACTAGCGCTCATTTCCCCTTCGCCTTTTCACTTTGCACGTACGTTCGCAATCTGATTATCTGAATAGCAGGGGCAAAGGGCGCTGTGAAAACATCCATCCATCCATTGACGCCTTCAATTCACCGACGTCAATGTGGTAGAAAAAATCGTGTTAGATGCGCTGCAAAGAGACCTTGCCCTTCATGTCGCTCCTGCTGTCGAAGGACGTGATTATGACCACTGCCGTAACGTGAATGCGATTTTTCATTCTTCGCTGTGTTGATTGTCATACCGGGAGCATTGGGTCTAAATTGAGATCCATGAGACGCTGTAATTCGGGATTGTGCGTACACAAATGGAGGTATTCGCCACATCGGTAATGATTCGGAGAAACCAAGGTATCCTTAGGAAACAAGGTGAGTTATCGACGTGAGCAAATCTATACCAATGGTGCCGGACGAAGTCGCAGGAGCCTGGAGGTGAGACACATGAAGATGCAGGTAGGCGCCGGGTTTTGATTTTCGAAAAATAGCTCTCATCGAAGTCGAGGGCAAGGGCGATGTGGTCGTGAGGATGGGCCAGATATACTATGATGCATCCTTGCTCGGAGATAGTTAATTCCTCTCCGAGACCCTCGTCCTTGGATAATTTGGGATTGACGGAAAGATCATCGAGCCGACTGACCAGGCCTACTCGGATGAAAGTTCTCGACTTCTGATTCAACGTGGGCCACTTCCTATCACTAACAAGCGCTTAAGCACAAGAAAGGGTAACAGAGATGATGTTACAACATACGAAGCAATTTCCTTGACCATTCCAAAGGGAACATAAAAGACTCTTTCACAGGTCACAATGAGAACTGCCAGTTGTTAGCCAAATATTGGAGCGGCATGTGCAATGTTTCAGTAGCAAAAGTTCCGGCATTTCGTATTAGACAAGAATAGTAGCTGATTACTGGCTGCGCTAAGGTTGGCGTCTGTGAAGCCTCGAGTAAACCACCCTGAAAGTTTTGACGTGAGGAATGAACGGCTGAAAAAACTTGTGATTGAATAGAAGGAAGGAAGAGATCATGTTTCCACTGCGTTTCCCAGATGTTTGTCTCCAAGGATGCCGGCAACCAATGTGGTCGTCTGGTGCTATTCTATTTTCACTTCGTTTAGCTTTTCCAAGTCGCGTCGTCGTCTCTTCACTTCCTTCTGTCACACCCACCCTGTTGTAAGTAGAGAGCGGAGTAATGTACAGAGGATTAGAATTAGCCTCTCGAGAGAGAGACGTTCTACTTAAATACATTTTGTATTGCTTCGAGATCTTTCTACGAGATACTAAATAAGTCCGGATCACGATCCAAGTCAGCTGCCGCTGACTGGCATCGTATCTTCGAGTATGTTCTCGTACTCGCTCGGGATTGCTATCCCAACACACCTACTCCTTTCTTTGGTTCTGTGGCGCCTGGTGTGACGCTACTAATATGGGCAGACGAGCAGCCTGCGGGGGTGAATACTAGCAATTCTCGGTACGGCAAGATTCAGGTGGTTATCATGGTGTGAGTTACTACGTTGCTTCCCAATGGCGAAAAAAAAGCCTAAGGAATCTGTGAGTGGTAAGATGACATTAACTGGAATTCAACCAAGAACATGGGCGGCCCCCAGCCGCTACACTATAATGCCAGTCCTCTTGTCGCGGATCAGTTTTAAAAACATCTTGCACGTGATCGGAACAAGCATCGATACTATATCATCTAGGGATTGGTCACAGGTCATAAAGGCAGCGAACCAGCAAACGTCAATTCTAAGCGCATATCATTGGGAGCCGATGTGCTTCAAAGGGGACGAGATGGACCTACGCACAAACCGAGTAGTTTTCACGCTCGTGTCTTACAGAGGCGGATCTGCAGAGAGAACCCTAGCTCAGGAACAAGATGAAAGCAAGGCAGAAAAAAAATGGTAATGCGAAAAGCTTGGGATGGCTCGCAATGATGCCGATTAACTGCGGTGTGGATCCATCATCCAATGGCGAGTAGACTGAACACTGACCTTTCCACGACTATGGGCAAGTTTCCATGTGTGACAAATCACATGGAGTTGAAGGCACTTACATTTCCAGAAGTACCAGTACTCATGCACTCCATCCCTTCGTAATATGATGTAAACCGAGACGAACTCATCGTACATCCCTCGCTATCGAAGGAAATTCAGCAGATAAGTATGAAGAAGAGTAAAAGTACGGACGTGCAGAAAGTACACAGCAGCTACAAGAAACAGCCTTAGACCAACGCTGTTAATCACGTACAAGAGGGATTGAAGGAGACACTCACTTGCAAAGGTTCCGTCTTCGGTTGTCGCTGCTAGCATCGGCCACCTCATATCTTGGCAATAGAGGCGACGTGTCGGTGACAGCACCGGCAGACAGACTGACTTCAGAACCTTGCGTCGACATTACAATGGTCACCTGAGATGGTAGTTTTAGAACAAGGCTGTGCGTCGAACTAGAGCATCACAGGCCGCGACTATCCGATTACCAAGGAAAGTGCAAATGTAGTAGAATTACGGCATGAAATGGGCAGATTCGTATTGAAGCAGCTGTACAGCAACGGCAGGGGGCTCGTGGTCAACCTCCGAATCGACGCTTTCAGCATGGACTGCGACTCCAGCGTCAGTTCTCCCAAAATGAAATTCTAAAATTAGCATTGCAGCAAATGAGCCGTAGGGATGTATATCCATTTGATATTTTTCGAGATTGGAGATGGTTCTCCATTCAGCACTTCTGGCGATCGTGAAAGTGTGCGTTGGATCGACGACAGGGAGGAGAGAGCAAACGAAAGAGAGCAGTAAAGTGATACACATACATCGAAAGATCTCACAGATTCTTTCGAAGGTTTTCCTCGAGCGTCAAAGGACATTGAAAGATCTGAACCCGATATGTCAGATACCGACTCGGATACGCGTCGATTTCGGGCCGCAATCAGTCGACGGCCCCGAGTCGGGTGGCAGTGTAAGACCCATGCTAGGCGACCTTGAAGCTCTTCAGAGAAGATGAGAGCAAACTAAGAAGGTGTCAGTGTACGGTTAAACTGGTGACACAAGTCAAGGGGTGCTGCGGTGTATACAAAGGATCATAGATAAGCAAGCAATAAGCACTTGTTAGCTGGCACGAGACAAAAAGCAATAGACTGAAGCAGAGAGATAGACCATCATATCATTTCAAGTGAAAGCCGACGAATCTTCCATCGAGTAAAGTTGGAGGAGAGACAGCATTGTGGTGGCTGTGCAGCATCAGTGCTGAAAAGTAACAGAGACAAATAGGACCTTTGGCTACCGACATTGACGCGCCGATTGACTTTGCCCGGTATAGTTCTTGCAGTTGAGCATAAATCCTTCAAATTATATTCCCGCTCGAGAATCGAGAGAACGTTTGAACTTTCAAGTTCCAACTACTAGATTCAGAGCCTCCGCTTGTCCTCGGAACGTATTTATGCTGAAGCAAGATTCTTTAAAGCAAAACGTCGTAGAGAAGAGATGGAACGTTTGTAAGTGTATGCATACAACCCTGATCCATAACGATTTGGCCTGTGCATCTCGTCCGCGGAGAAAAGACGTCTTTAGTGCTAGACATGTCCAGTGTATGGACATGAGGACATCTGGCTATGAAATGTTTTATGGTGCGCTTATAACAAGTACCATGGTTGCCGGTATGCATGCCAATCTTGACATAGTTTTTCAGGGATTTTGCATTTGCGTCGGTCTTCCCCAGGATTAGATATTGAACGCTGCGATAGCATTCTCTCTTTGGAGCACCTCGAGGAGCGATCATGGTCACACGTATAGCGGGCAAGGATTTCCTCATTTGGGCATCACCGCTAACGTGCGAGTCGGACGCGGATGTAACCGCATTGAGACAAACATCAGCAAGATCGACCAATGCTACGCGGTCGATCACTGGCGTCGACCATCAATCTGAGATGCAGACGGTCCTCGATCAAATTTCATTGACAAGGAGCCGTTGTCCCTCGTTCCTGCGCTGCTGCCAGTGTTTCGTTTACGATGGTCATACGAGAGGATGCACCAGCGTCCGACTGGTATATAGGTACGGGCGTGAAGATGGGAGGAGACCAGGTTCTCCGCATCGTACAGTCTTCTACCACCATTACTACTATCTCTTCCTCCAATGGCTCTCTCTACTGCTATCTGTTCGCAGTCTTTCGCCTCCTTGGTTTCCAAGAAGGGTCTGAGGGAGACGATCATTTCGGGTTTCTCCTCGATCTCTTCGAACGTCAAAACCCTCATCGCACCACCGACTCGGACTGAGATCGGTGCCTGCTGGGAGCTCTACCGTCTCCAGAATGGGATCGGATGTGCAACGGTGTTTCTTCCAGTGGGTGAGTGTGGATTTCTGTGAACTTCCGTTTCCGTTCGCTAACCGGGAATGATAGCATGGTGTTTAGCGATGGTGTACCACGCTTACCCTCATCCGACGGGACTGGAATGCCTTATCCGGGCCGTCGTCTACTTTTTCCTTTGCATCGGGATCAAATGCTTGGTGAGTCTAGATATTCGAAGCCGTCTTCGCTATCTCATCCTTGATCTCAGATCATGACCATTGACGACATCCTCGACTATGATATCGACGTGAACGTGGAGCGTACGAAGAATCGGGCACTTCCTAGAGGTGCTATCAGCATTGAGCGTGCCTGGTTGTTCTTCGCTCTCCAAGTCGTGATTGGTGTCTTTTTGGCTTTCAAGGTCCTAAGTCCTGGAGCGTAAATGTTTCCTCTCTGATACAATTTTTCTATGCTTACCATGCTCGTCTATTCAGTCTGCGTATTTCCATGTACGTGTGGCCGTTGTACGTGCTGTACCCCACATGCAAGCGCTGGATGTACTTTGCGCCCATTCCTTTGGTAAGTACCTTTGTGATTCATGCAGAAATCAGCGATCTGACGTTCCCTTAGGGCTTGATGTTCAACATCGGTATCTACATGGGCTGGGCAGACCTTGCGCCTGACGCCAAAATTTCCTACCACGCCCTCACTGCTGCATACCTCGGTGCGACGATGTGGACGATCACATACGAGACGGTGTATCAGCACCAGGACAAGGTGGATGATGTCAAGATTGGAATCAAGTCGCTCGCGATATGGTGCGGCAAATACACGATCCCCATCTGCTCCGCTACTACTGTCAGCTTCACAGTGTTGATGTCATTGGCTGGTGTCCTCAACGAGCAGCGGATTGCCTACTATGTTTCCGTGGCGGTTTCCACGTCCATTCTTCTGAAGGAACTCGTCGTGACGGATGTTGACAAGCCGAGGTAGTGTATGAAGTTTTTCTTGCACACGCCGACGATTGGGAATCTGATACTTGCTGGATTAGTTGTTGATGCTGTTGTTCGCCGGGTCATTGAAGGAATTCCTCTTTAGCGCACCACATACGACTGTACTGTTAACTTAACAATATTTATTCGCTCCCAGTATTTCCTTATCAAAATGACGGACCATCATTTACACTAGCGACATAAATCAGTCTCCGCATGGAGTTGTAGATCACGCTTGCCGACTCGGATAATTCGTGTTGCAAATCTTCAACGGCCCCGCGCGATTCAGTTATTACCGCTCATGTTAACTACTAGTATTAAGTATCTCAACCCTATACCAACTTTACCAGGACTTTTGCATACAGAACACAGTCATATTGTGTTTTTGTTGAATTATTTAATGCGTTTATGTACTGCAATCATAGTTGGTGGCTATGCAAGTAAAGATACCATCCATCACCTGCCTCGTATTATCAACGATATATCAACTCCCATTAAATCTCATGCATCCTTTTCAGAGAATGTCACCTACTTGGTCGAACATGTCCCACAGTCGTCCCTATTCACTACCTTGCAATCCAGGATCCAAGTCAATCGTTCCACCTATCATGCGATGAGCGTATTTTGTCTTCTTAGAATTGGGTGTGATTTCATAACTCGCCATGGAAGAGTCGCTTCCAATTCTATGATGAATGTTTCGATACGGTCGCGGGTGACTGCCACAGGGAAAGAGAGGAACTTTTTCCCCTTGTGGAAGCCAATCTAACTGACCTTGAGAGCCGCGTCTGATTTCCCACCTGCGTGACTTGGATAAAATAGACTGTTTTCTTTGATTTATGAAGCAATTCCAGGCATCTGGTTTGGACGCAGTGATCTCGATGATCTTCCTGACCTTATCTCGTCAGTCCGCAGTTCATGCTGCATTATGATGACCTGCCTCGATTGTGTCGAGCGCTATGCGCGCATTCTCCGAGACCATCTCTGTGACAGAGTTTGGATAACCGTCGTTTCCAAACTGAATTAGCCCAAGCGGGGTCAGCCTGGAACATGTGTGAATCATTGCTCTGACCGCCCTAAGATCGCGCGCAAACTGGGACTCGACCAACTTCATTCTAGGCATCTGTCTCTAAACAGATGTTGGTCGGCATCATTGCAAGCCATCCCAAGCTTTTCGCATTACCATTTTTTTTCTGCCTTGCTTTCATCTTGTTCCTGAGCTAGGGTTCTCTCTGCAGATCCGCCTCTGTAAGACACGAGCGTGAAAACTACTCGGTTTGTGCGTAGGTCCATCTCGTCCCCTTTGAAGCACATCGGCTCCCAATGATATGCGCTTAGAATTGACGTTTGCTGGTTCGCTGCCTTTATGACCTGTGACCAATCCCTAGATGATATAGTATCGATGCTTGTTCCGATCACGTGCAAGATGTTTTTAAAACTGATCCGCGACAAGAGGACTGGCATTATAGTGTAGCGGCTGGGGGCCGCCCATGTTCTTGGTTGAATTCCAGTTAATGTCATCTTACCACTCACAGATTCCTTAGGCTTTTTTTTCGCCATTGGGAAGCAACGTAGTAACTCACACCATGATAACCACCTGAATCTTGCCGTACCGAGAATTGCTAGTATTCACCCCCGCAGGCTGCTCGTCTGCCCATATTAGTAGCGTCACACCAGGCGCCACAGAACCAAAGAAAGGAGTAGGTGTGTTGGGATAGCAATCCCGAGCGAGTACGAGAACATACTCGAAGATACGATGCCAGTCAGCGGCAGCTGACTTGGATCGTGATCCGGACTTATTTAGTATCTCGTAGAAAGATCTCGAAGCAATACAAAATGTATTTAAGTAGAACGTCTCTCTCTCGAGAGGCTAATTCTAATCCTCTGTACATTACTCCGCTCTCTACTTACAACAGGGTGGGTGTGACAGAAGGAAGTGAAGAGACGACGACGCGACTTGGAAAAGCTAAACGAAGTGAAAATAGAATAGCACCAGACGACCACATTGGTTGCCGGCATCCTTGGAGACAAACATCTGGGAAACGCAGTGGAAACATGATCTCTTCCTTCCTTCTATTCAATCACAAGTTTTTTCAGCCGTTCATTCCTCACGTCAAAACTTTCAGGGTGGTTTACTCGAGGCTTCACAGACGCCAACCTTAGCGCAGCCAGTAATCAGCTACTATTCTTGTCTAATACGAAATGCCGGAACTTTTGCTACTGAAACATTGCACATGCCGCTCCAATATTTGGCTAACAACTGGCAGTTCTCATTGTGACCTGTGAAAGAGTCTTTTATGTTCCCTTTGGAATGGTCAAGGAAATTGCTTCGTATGTTGTAACATCATCTCTGTTACCCTTTCTTGTGCTTAAGCGCTTGTTAGTGATAGGAAGTGGCCCACGTTGAATCAGAAGTCGAGAACTTTCATCCGAGTAGGCCTGGTCAGTCGGCTCGATGATCTTTCCGTCAATCCCAAATTATCCAAGGACGAGGGTCTCGGAGAGGAATTAACTATCTCCGAGCAAGGATGCATCATAGTATATCTGGCCCATCCTCACGACCACATCGCCCTTGCCCTCGACTTCGATGAGAGCTATTTTTCGAAAATCAAAACCCGGCGCCTACCTGCATCTTCATGTGTCTCACCTCCAGGCTCCTGCGACTTCGTCCGGCACCATTGGTATAGATTTGCTCACGTCGATAACTCACCTTGTTTCCTAAGGATACCTTGGTTTCTCCGAATCATTACCGATGTGGCGAATACCTCCATTTGTGTACGCACAATCCCGAATTACAGCGTCTCATGGATCTCAATTTAGACCCAATGCTCCCGGTATGACAATCAACACAGCGAAGAATGAAAAATCGCATTCACGTTACGGCAGTGGTCATAATCACGTCCTTCGACAGCAGGAGCGACATGAAGGGCAAGGTCTCTTTGCAGCGCATCTAACACGATTTTTTCTACCACATTGACGTCGGTGAATTGAAGGCGTCAATGGATGGATGGATGTTTTCACAGCGCCCTTTGCCCCTGCTATTCAGATAATCAGATTGCGAACGTACGTGCAAAGTGAAAAGGCGAAGGGGAAATGAGCGCTAGTACTACATCTGTAATGTGGCGCTTTTTGTTATCCTACCGTCCAATTGGCGTGTATAGTGCCATTCCTCATCCTACCTACGTCTCTGTCTTTCATCGGCATGTTTGTTTACCGGCTCGACATCACAGCCAGCTCTGTGTTGGACTTGGTATGGTATCTGGTAGTGTCAGTAGCTTTCCAATTGAACCTCTTCTTTTACGGTTCCTCGCCTCCTCCAACGTAAGGTGTCTGTACGCAAAAGATGACTCACTAAAGCACGAATTTATAGGTCTCCAGTAGTCCAGCAGAGGAACAGGCTTCTTCTCCTCAGTATCCTCAGTCGTATGTCGATCCTGTGATCCATGTGAATACACCATACTCTGTGCTTCACAGTCCTCCCCAGTGTATTCACATTGAACAGTTCGTATTTATTTTCACGTCCTAGGATATGTGTACTGATTATGGGATTGTTAGCTGTACCCCGCCCCTATACGCACTGGTTATTGGCATCGACAAATACCTTTCGAACGGGATCCGAGATCTGAAGGGTGCAGTTGCCGATGCTGACGCAGTCAATACATTTTTGCAAGAGACTCTCCTCGTTCCAAAAGACCAAATCAAGAATCTTCGCAACGAGGATGCCACGAGAGTTACTATCGAGACAGAGATTAAGAGGCTTGGGGATAATTCAGCAATCAAGAAGGAGGACCCGATTCTCATCTACTATGCAGGGCACGGAGCCGAAGCGGATGCGCCGTCTGGATGGCCCAGCACCAACAAGAAAATACAAATGCTTCTTCCTTACGACTTTGACCCCAACGGGTCGACCGACTCCGAGCGAGGTCAAGGTCTATTGGATACGAAGCTCTCTCATCTTCTCGCAGACCTCGCTATGAAAAAGTCAGATAACATTGTAAGATTTCTTTTTTTTCCTGTCACGTATGGTAACTGATTAGGTGCACCGACAGACTGTTATTCTTGATTGTTGTCACTCTGCTTCGGGCACGCGAACAGTCAACCATGATCCGACCTTCGCCGTACGGGGGATCGAGCTCCCAGAGACTTATACTATCCCTCGAGGCCTCTTCCATCATGACATTTCGCATTACAAGTCTCGGTCGAGTTCCACTGCACAGGGATTCGAGAGGACAGGTCTATCATCACACATGCTCCTTTCAGCATGTAAGCAGGGGCAAGAAGCCAGAGAGGCAGATGGACATGGCGCCTTTACTTCAGCGTTGTTGAGTTTGCTGAAGAAAAGCGGCGTCGACAAGCTTACTTACAAAGACGTAATAACCCATCTACCCGATCTTCCCGCGTAGGCCTACTTTTGTGTGCTAGTCTGCTAACGCTTATTCGTCTCTTCCAGACAGAATCCGCAGTGCGAAGGTGTCAACCAATTCCGACGCCTTTTCAATTCCAAAGTAGCCAGCCCGCAACACAAACTATATGACATCCGCGTATCCCACTGCGGCCGGTACGTTTTGAAAGCTGGCTCGGTCCATGGGATCACAAAGAACGCCGAGTTCGCCGTGTTCGCTGACAGAAACATGGTATCTGAGCTTGGAACTATCGTTGCTTCAAGGATCACCGCTTTCACCACCACATGCGATTTCCACCCCCGGGGCAATGAAACTCCCTTCTTCCTAGCTCATCCAGGATTTGCCTTGCAGACTCGAGTCGGCGAGGGACATGATGTTCGCCTTTTCATAGAGCCGGTCCGAAAGTTATTCAGTGTCTTGAAGCAGATAGGCGAGGAGATGCAAAATGGCGAAGCACGACAGAGGAGATTGCATTTGGTGGAGAGCCGAAACGATCATCCCGATCTAGCGGTTTCTGCGCATGGTGATGTTGTCCATTTCGAGATCATGGACAAGCTCTGTCGACAACATGGGCTAACACGCATGCCATTCAAAGTCAAAATCGATGATCCAGACACTATCCACCGCATTCTTCAACGCTCTGCTCATTTTTACTGGCACCTTCACCAGTCTAGCCAAGGAAGTCCCCTCGCCGGAAAGGTCACACTCGAGTGTATGAAGTTGCAAGAAACCAGAGACTTCATCCGCGGCTCCGACAAGGTTTTGATGCCTGACCCCCATGGCCATAATTTGAACATCGGAGGTGTGATTGTAGTCAATGTCGATGAGAAAGCAATGTATGGATTCAAGATCACCAATACCACATCGGTCTGTCTTTATGTTTCGATGTTCTATTTTGATGTCAGTGATTTGAAAATCGGTACGTTGTCCTACTGATCCTCACTGCGCGCCCGACTAACCAGATCATTTGCCTTTTCAGTTCCGTACTATCAACCGGGAAGTGCAAAAGACGGCGCCGTTGATGTTTCTCTTCCTCCTGGAGAATCGTCGACCATCGGCTACGGCGCGAGTGGGACGGTTCCGCATACGTACACACTAAAGAAGGGACAAGATGTTGATGTTGGCTTCTTGAAGCTCTTCTTCTCAACGGAGTACAAGGACTTGTCGGGCATTACCCAAAGCTCGCCTTTCGGTGACAGTCGCAAGAGCGATCCAGTTCCGGAGAAGAAGAGGTATGTAGGGGACACAATGTGTATTGCAGTTGTCCAGAAACATGGAGAGGGTCCCTCACGATGCCGGGACAGGGGTTGGGATCATCATCACCATCATCATCATCATCATTTTACATAGCCTGGTCTGCTGTAGAAACGGCCGTGGCATACAAGTACAATTTCCGGGGTGCGACAATCAACGGTGATGCTCGCGTAGGTTATTTCTATTGCTTTAGATTTTTCAGTGTTTGATACTACTGAGTCTACATGCACCATGGCCAGGTAGTCATGCTATCGTTACAACTGTTATGAACAAATAGACGAGTATAGTTCGTATTCTTAGTTTCGTACATAGCCTTCCACGAGCTTACTTTCTAGCCTTCATGATCAATGATCATAATGATCGATCTTCCAGCTTAGCTTCCTCATTGTTTAGCTTGGTTATATAGAATCAGAGTGTGAAGATATATGCAAGGTGAAAGGCCAATGGCACTCTTCTACCATACATTTGTTGGAGGATATCCATATGTTTCATCTTATCTTACTTTTCAATCACTTGTTCTATTTACCTTATATATACTTACACCTCCTGTTGTTTCCTGATCACCTATATAGTCCAGCCGTTCCTACCTGTATGCCTCAGTCACTTCACCCATGTTGTGCCCAACTGAGATACTCATATACATTCTTCTGTCAATAGGTTATGAGGCCCCATTGCCTATAACTACTCAGTCAAGAAGAATACACAATGGAATTTCAACTCAACTTACCACTTGAATTTATCCCATACCACTACTCTCACCACTTTACACCACACCCCTAAATGATGTCATCAATGTCAGAAGTCACTATTCTCTCTGACACAAGTAGCTATTTCAATGAGAAGAACTACACCTCATAGAAACTCCAACTTACTGAGTTACTGAAGGAAGAAGACCTATGGGGATACATTGTAGAAACTACTGTCTGTCCTGCCATCCCTGCCACCACTACCACAGCTATGGCTACTACCACACCTCTCCCACCAGACCCTACTCCCATATACTCACCCTCTCCCTCATATGATGAGTGGGTTTTTCATGACCAGCTCACTCACTTGAACATTGTCCTCAACATTCTCAACCCCATTGGTCTAAAAGTCAAGATTGATGAAATGGCAAAGAAATGCTGAGACTCTATTGCTGTGGAACATGCAAAGAAAACAGATATGGCCCTTTCCAAGGCTGAGATATCACTGAATGCAGTGAAGTTTGACAGGAACAGTGACATCAATATTCATGTCACTGATTTGCACACAAAATGATGAGCTGTAAATGATCTTTGAACTACAGCATTGAGTGATCAAGAGTTTAAGAGAATAATTATTCACTCAATAATCCTGACTGATCACTGGATGCCTATTCTCCCAAGTTTATATGGCATGTCAACATCCTCTGATGTGATTTTCCACCTCCAAACTCATGCCATCATGCTTCATGCAGTGGATAAAGGTCCTGCCAACTCTCAAGCACTTGTGGCTGGAGTCAGAATCTCTGTCATGGTATGCAGATGGCACAACTCAGATTGCAAGGTCTGTGATAAGACTAGGCACACCACTGAGAATTATTATTGTCCAGGAGGGGGAAAAGAGGGTCAATTCCCTGCCAACTTTGGCTGACCTCACCATGCAAACCAGGCAATCTCAAACACCACAGCTGATACTATGAGGAATTTTGTACTTGCTGTACATGCTATTACAGTGGAAGTCAATTGTAATGATAATAGCATTGTAATTGAGGATAGCAGCACTAGCAAGAGGATATACAAGTGGAATGGTACCTGTTCCTTCTGATGCTGGGATAAAACAGAGAGCAGCACTATGTTAATGTTAAAGATTAAAGAAGAGACAGATCTCAAAATGCCTCCTCTCACTGATGTTGATGACTCTGATGATGAAGACATTGCTGAAGATAATAAGATACCTTCTGTTGAGAGTATAGACACCAGCAAGGCCAACATTGAGGATGTAGAACACTTTACATGCAAGGCTGATCCTGCTACAACAGCCTTCATCACAACTACATTTAAGAGCCATACTCCAGCCATCACTCTAACCTTCATGGATTCTGATGTAAGCAACTACTTCTTCAGGAATCATAATGACTTCACAGAGTACATGCCAGTAGCCCTCTATATTAGCTTATCTGCAGTTGAGAGAAAGGAAACATTTGAGATCTTGGGCTAGAGCATAGCAACAAAGGTCTTCAGACTGAATAAAAGAGATGTTAAGCTCATCTTTAAAAATGCCTTGCATTCACCTTCACTCACTGTGAATCTCATCTCTGTAAGCACCTTAGACAAGGCTGAGTTGTTGACTGTTCTCTGATGGCTGTGCAGTTGTTCAGGATAAGTCTGATAAAGAGATTTTTGCTGAGCAAGGCTCAGATGACATATATGTGCTAGATACTGCATTCAGCCTCTAAGCTATGGCATCCTGCTCATCTCCCACTTTGCTGAGTATCTGGCATCATTGTTTTGTTCACATGAGCTCTGTAAAAATCAAGGAGATAACATTAAAGAAGCTGGTGGATGGCTTGAAAATTACCTCAAAGCCTATCCAGAGACACTGTGTGTTATGATTTTATCTTTATTCTATTTTTTTTCTACCATTAATCCCTATCTATGCTTAGTCAAAGTGCCTAGACAAGCACTCAAGACTATGAGACCAAGCTTAGTCATCACAACTAGGCCAAGTCCATCATTGTCTTTCAATGCAACAGCATTGCTTAATAATACACAATCAGTCTTTTATGTGCAGTAGTGATGCCCAAAGACAAAGAGCACAAAAGATATGACAACACACAATAGGTAGCTATATTATTAGTTATAACTTGTACAGTATTTAAGGAGACTCACTCTGTTGTAAGTAGAGAGCAGAGTAATGTACAGAGAACTAGAATTAGCCTCTCAAGAGAGAAATGTTCTACTTAAATACATTTCGTATTACTTCGAGATCTTTCTATGGAATACTAAATAAGTCCAGATCACAATTCAAGTCAGCTGCTGCTGACTAGCATCATATCTTTGAGTACATTCTCATACTCACTTGGAATTGCTATCCCAACACTCCTCCTCAATTCTGAGTTCCTAGAATACCTGCAGATAGATACTCATGTAATGGTCTTGGTAGGCCTTTAGTGAATATATCTGCTAAGTTTTCCTCTGATGCACAGTGCTGAACTTTAACTTTGTTTGAAGCCATGTGCTCATGAATGAAGTGGTGCCATATATTTATATGCTTCGATCATGCATAGAATATAGGGTTCTTGGTGAATTTGATTGCTGATTGATTGTTGATGAAAATAGTCATCGCTTCATAAGGTGGTAATCCTAATTCAGTTAAGAGTGCTCATAGCCAAATTACTTTCCAGATCGTGTGTGCAAGGGCCATATATTCTGCTTCCATAGTGGATAAGACTATAGTGGGCTGTTTTTTTGAACTCCAAGTAATAGCTCCCCCTGCATAGGTACAGACATAACCAGATGTTGATCTTCTATCTGTTCTGTCTTCTCCCCAGTCTGAGTCTGAATAAGGTATCAGCTCATCCATAGTCTCTCCATATGTGATTCCAAAGTCTAGAGTTCCCTTCAGATAGTGAAAAACTCACTTCAAGGCTGTGATATGCTCAGCAGCCAGATTCTGCATGTACTTGCTTAATTTAGTGACAGTATGTGCAATGTCAGGCTGGGATCCATTGGCCACATACATTAGTGATCCAACACCAGTATAGTAATATTGCCTGGTGGCTGTGTCAATGCCTCATGGGTCTTCTGTTGGAATTTTCTCTAGTCATACATTTGGGTCCATAAGCATTTTAACTGGTTTGCAGTCATTCATGCCCATTTGCTCAAGTACTTTGAGAATATATGCCTTCTGGGATAGAGTGATAGTGCTCTTGTCCCTATTTCTGTCTATCTTCATGCCTAATATATATTGAATCTCCCCCATGTCTGTGACATTTAGCTTCTTCTTAAGCTCTTCTTTTATTTTAGACATGATTTCATCATCTGGGGCAAGCAGTGTCATGTTATTGACATATACAGCTATGATTATAGGACCAGAACTCATTTGTCTGATGTACACACATTGATCACTGATCAATCTGATGTATCCAAGTCCCAAAAATGTAGCATTTAATTTGTCATTCTAAACTCAGCCAGATTGCTTGAGTCTATACAATGTTAATTTGAGGTGTGCCACTTTTTCACTCTCATCATTTAAGTAAGCTCCAACAACATCCATTCCATGAATGATTAGGTTTCTTTGAGTGGCAATTGCCATGAGTAGGCAGAATGTGTCCAGCCTGACAATGAGTGCATATATCTCAAAGAAATCAATGCCAGGTACCTGTGAAAATTCTTTTGCAACAAGTCTGGCCTTATACCTAGTGATTTTCCTATCACCATCTCTTTTCAATCTGTAAGTCCACTTGCAATCCACAAGTGATCTGTCTTTGGGTAATTCTTTCAGCTGCTATATGCCTAGAGAAGTCAATAGACTGTATTCTTTATTCATTGCTTTCTTCTAATGATGCCAGTCTGGCCTTGTTTTGGCTTCTTCAAGACTTAATGGCTCATCACTGAGGTTGTCTGCAGTTTTCCTAATGCATGCATAGTCTATTGCAACATTTATGGCTTCCAGAGATGATTCTTCTGAGGTACACTGTTGTTCCAATGTTTTCACAGCTCATACACTTAGATTATGAAGTGTTCAGTAACTCGGTTGGGTCTTTGATGTGATCTAGGCTGATTTGTCATGTGGCTTGATCACTTTCCCACATCATATTGGGAAATTTGATTTGATCGATGACATATCAGAGGCTATTTCCTCTTTTGGTTCAGTATTTCCAGCATCCATGGAATCGTCCAAAATGCCATCATTTCTATCTGGAGTCTGCTTGACTTTGCTTCCTGACTCTTTCTTGAGTGACAAAGGGTGGGAGACTATATAGTCAGTGTCTATAGACTCTGTAGTGTTGCTTTCAGGGAATATAACATTTCTTGAGATCTGAATCTGCCTGGTTTGAGGGTTATAATATCTCCAGGCCCTGGATTTATCTGTAAGATCTGTGAAAATGAATTCCCTTGACTTTGGGTCTAGTTTTGACCTCTTGTTATCTTGTTGCAACACCCAGCACTTTACTCTGAATTCCTGGAGTGCCAAAATATCTGGTTTCATGCCCTGAAACACTTTTTCTGGAGTTAGATCATTCTTGATGGCTCTGGTTGATGATCAGTTCTTCAAATATGTGGCATATGCCACTGTCACAGGCCATAGAAACTTTGGTAGGTGATGTTCTTCTAGTATGGTGTGTGCATGCTCCACGAGAGTCTGATTTATTCTCTCAGCAACTCTGTTTTGAGATGGGGAGTATGCTGCAGTCAATTCCAACTGTATGCCATTGTCCTGAAGGTATTCCTTTACCTCTTCATTGATATATTCCTTTCTATTGTCGATCCTCATAAACTTCAGATCCTTCTCTTTGTAGACTTTGATGTATTTTTGATACTGCTGGATCTTCTTTCAAATTTCCATACCTTGCTTTGACTTCAAAAAATATAATATTGTCCTTCAGGATTTCCCATCTGTGAAGCTTATGTAATACCTTTCACCATGGATACCCTGAGTTCAGGCCAGCCTCCATAGATCTGAAAATGTCATTTTCCCTATTTCAGTATAGTCCTTTTCAGCTTCTTGTGAAAATAGCTTAGTATAGTGTTTGGCTTTTATGCAAGCTATGCAATCTGTCTGAGGCTTGGCTGACTCATCTATATCCATTCCCTTGACTATTTTCTTCCTAAATAGTCTCTTTACTGATTCCATATTTAAGTGACCTAATGTTTTATGCCACTCTTGCCATGATTAGGCTGATTTCATAGCATGGGCCTGGGTTATTTCTGGAACAATAATGTCAAGGCTGTACAGCTTTGATATTTTATCTCCATGGCTGATTATCTTGCCATGTGGTGAGATAATATCTATTCTGGACTCTTTGAATCTGAGTTCAAATCCAGCATCTGTAATGCATTCTATCGACATAAGATTAAATGGTGCATCAGAACAGTGGATACACTCCTTTAGTGTGACTGGAGTGATCTTTTCTTCTTCAACCATTTTAATCTTGACAGTTCCCCTTCCCAAGCCTTTAGATTTGCCTACACCAATGACTTCATGTCCTGGGATTTCAACATAGTCAGAAAAATATAATCTATTTTTGACTATATATCTGATGGTGCCAGAGTCCCCTAGCCATAATACTCCTGAGAGTGAAGTAAGTGCAATGTCTGTTGCATAAAATATATAGTCTTCTGAGTCTGAGTCTGATTTGGCAACATATGCCTGAGTCTGGCTCTTTCTCTTTCCCTTCTATAACTTTCCAGAATTCTTCTTCCTATTTGAGCAATTTGTTCTGATGTGACCAGTTTCCCCACATCCATAACATGTGACTTTTGAATTGGACTTCTTGCTATGTGCTGCAAGTGTCATGGTCCGATCAGAAGTCTTTTCCTTTAGTCAGATGTCTTTCTGAAGAATTCAGAAAATCAACTTGTAAGAATCTTTCAAGTCAGCAGTATTCACTGATGAGATAAATGAATTCCATGATTCCAGGAGTGATGTAAGCAGTGTAATAGAGAAGTTCTCCTCCTCGACTTTCTGCTTAAGAGATGCCAGCTCCTCCTGATAGAACCTCAAAGTTCTAATATGCTCCTCTATGTTTCCTCCTTCTTCACACTGAGCTCTGAAGAATTTCCTTCTGACAAGGACAATTCTCATGGGTCCTCTGGACTCATACATATCTGTCAGAGCTTTCCAGGCTTCTGCTGAAGTCTTTGAACCAGCAATATATACCAGCAGGCCATCAGAAACCCATAATCTTATTGTTGAAAGAGCCTTCCTATTGCTCTTCTTCCAATCTGCCACCAGTGTCATGTCTGCCAGAGCCGGAATGCTTCCATCTGCATAATCAATCAGTCCTAAATCAGTTAGAATATTAATCATCTTGATTTTCCACATCAGATAATTTTCTGGGCCCTTAAGAGGGTCAATTCTATACATGGACTGGCTATCCATGTGGTTCTATATGTGTATGTAAAGTATAAAAGTATGCAAAGTGAGTAGCGATGTAAGTTTAGTTATGGCCAGGGCCCATAACCTGTTGTAAGTAGAGAGCAGAGTAATATACAGAAAATTAGAATTAGCCTCTCGAGAGAGAAATATTCTACTTAAATACATTTCATATTACTTTGAGATCTTTCTATGGGATACTAAATAAGTCCAGATCATGATTCAAGTCAGCTGCCACTGACTGGCATTGTATCTTCAAGTATGTTCTTGTACTCACTCAGGATTGCTATCCCAACACACCCTCACTAGTAATCTTCAGCTTTGAGCTAAAGTTTACTTTCACACTATTCTATTGTTAGGTTCAAGTTGCACATGACTAGTAACATGTGATAAGTGACCACTACCTTGTATTTGGGTATAACAATCAAGTTCACTGATACTGATGTGATGCAGTCAAGGCATTGGCAAGTCACTCAAGATAAAGTGATAAAAATAAACTTTAGCTTAAAGCTGGGGTTTACCAGCAAGAGTGAGCCTTTTAAATACTATACAAGATTCTTCTAAATATACTACTGCTATTTGTGTATTGTCAAGTCTTTTGTGCCTATTATCCTTGGGTATCGATACTGTATATAAAAGAGCAGTTGTGCATCATCAGGCAATATTGTTGTGTCAAAAGACAATGACAGACTCAGCTAGTTGTGATGACTAAGCTCTGTCTCACAGTCTTAAGCACCTGTTCTAGCACTCTGACTAAGCATAAATAGGGGTTAATTAAGAAGAAGAATAGAAAAAATTATAATATCTATACTCAAACTGATTCTAAGGCCTTGTGACATACTAATCAGAATATGCATTAGTGGACTCTGTTGATCACCCAAAGTATGAGATGATGTCAGTTTATCATGTAGTTCTGCTCATATGATGCTGGGATCTAATAATTAGCTTGAAGCTCTTTCTTTTTTTTTCTCATGCACTATAGTGTGGAGGAAACTGAATACCCTCTATCAACACATCAGACCTGAACTTCAACTGAGAGTTCTTCAAACTTCTCACATCTATCATCAGAACATTGTTGAGATTATTAGTGATCATCCAGCTGTATCAGAGACACCATTCAACTACTGTCTGGGCTATTAGGTATTACAACAAGTTTCAGCACATTTGATATATCTTATGCAACATAACCCCAGATCTTCCTCTACATAATATCTCTAAATCCTAATGAATGTCCCACCAGTCCATGACAAGCCTCTTACCTAAAGCTGGACCTAGCCACTCACATCAAGGGGACATTCAAGAAGAAAAAAGACACAGATATCCTCCTTGATGAACTAGCAGAGACTGCAACTCTTGCATCATAAGATTCAAGAATCCTTAGATCTCAACCTGTCTCCAACTATGAAGAAAACATTCAGGAGGATGCCCCCCAGTAGTCTTCCTCCAACCCTTCCAGTGCCTCTTAAACTCATGAGATTGCTGACTGTGCCAGAGATTCTCTCAATGCTACTTGGATGGCTCCAGGATCCTGCAGCACAATATCTAGAAGCCAGTCTTGTGATGCCTCCAGTTCAGCCCACAACTCTGTTGAGACAAGTGACAGAATGGAGCAGACTTTCTTGGACTGGCTCAACAATGAGTGGCAGTTTTGAGAAAACTGAAATAAAGTTATCCACCAGCTATTCTCTGCATAAGACCTTAACATTCTCTTTAATTACAATGAGACTCTCTGACAAGAGGAACAAAGACAATGAAATGCTTTGCAGCTGATCTGCAGCGAGTTTGAGGAGTGCATTATTAACAGAAGAAGGCAGGCAGATGAGGCTGCCAAATATGATCAGCAGCATCAGGAGCAACAGCAGAGCACTAAAAGAGCCTGATTGGAGAGGACCAATATCTCTAACTGATATAAACTCTAATCAGAGGTCACATCTATACTTGTCCTAGTATAAGCAGACTGATCTCTCTTGACTCCAGTCTTCAGAGAGTCTAGCACCACTGAGTTGGATCTCTGGGCTCCAGAGCACTGAAAAAATGCAGGAATTCTTACAGCAGATAAAGCTTGAGTCAGAAACAACAGAATCTCTTCTCCACCTCAAGACGATGTTCTGAGACCCTCCTGATATCCTCCAACTCCTCAATATCCCCCTTTTCAATGAACCCTCAGTGCTGACACTACTTTTGAGGATGATGAGTCTATCTTCAGACACTATGGACTATGAACATCTGGCAATACCCATATCTCTGCTCATGCTCTCTAAGGATTCTTCAGGAGCTGAGTGATCAGGCAGCTCCTTGATAACTGATATTGACAGAATGTTTACCTCTATCACAAGAGAGTGGTGACAGCATGCATAGCAGGAGAAAATCAGTATGACTTCAATATCAGGAGTTAACTTGCCTCTACTTGTCTCAATGTCTCAAACTTTTCAAGCCCTACTGCTGAACCCAGCATTCAGCCAGAGCAGTGGGTTGATGAAGATAGTATAACTGCCTAAGAGCTAGGAGAGTTCTTATGACCTGCTCACTGCTTTTCTCCTCAAGGAGGAGAAAAAGGATGACAAGTCTAGAAAAGATAAAGAGACTGAAAGCAGTGATTTATCTCACACTGGTGGGGCCCTCACCTATAAACTACTAGAGGACATGAATGAAGAAGCACTGGAAGAGAAAATCCAGAGGGCTAAGGCACAAAAATATCAGGAGCTATATATGAATGGGGTAACATTTCTATGGCACAATGCTAACTGGTTAGCATCATGAATGAGACAATTATATTTGCATTCTGAACCTAATGAAAAAACAGAAATATTAAGATATACAGCAACAGATTATGCCATCCAGCAATACAGCCAAAACCACTCTGAGGATCCAGTCAGCAGGCCACTAGAGTACCAACCATCACCCTCAGTTCAGCTAATACTATGGTCACCCCTGATCACTCTGAAATGAGCCATGTATATAGCTCCATCAATCTGGAGCATATTTCCATACTCTGCTCTATTCTCCTGATTTATAGCAACTCAGCTGTCTCAAACCTGACCACAGCCAATGAAACTGCTGAGCTCATATCAAAACTCCTGAACCAGCAAGAGGAGCTGAATCCTAGGGGCTCAACCCCACCTGATGAAGCCACTGGAAGTGGAACAGAGAAGAAACCAGTCAGGAATGATCTGAAGGTAGTTCAATTGAGATTTACAGTATGCGATGGCATTATTGTCTAAAAGAAAGCCATGCCATAGGAGAGCTCCATCACAGATGACAACTCCTTTCACTCATTCTCCAGACCACCACAAGAGTGGTGATGCCTCTCTTTCTCTGAGTGGCCCAATTCAATAGGCATATTACCTGAAAATGCTGCCATTCTACAATGCAAACCTGACCTGCTTCATAAACTCCACTCATTCAAAAGGGCATCTGATGATATCAACTAATTTCTGATTGATTGCAAACAATATTTTGAGGTTTATATCAGGTATCTCAGTACTGACATGAATAAAGTTATTTTTACTGCCTCATATCTGAAAGAAAAGATAAAAACATGATGGATTCTTATCTCCTTAAATTTCTATTATGATTTTTCCTATTTTCTTTTCTTGAATTCTTCAGGACAGACCCCTATCTATGCTTAGTCAGAGCACTTAGGCCAGCACTTATAATTGTGGGAAAGCTTGATCAGCAACCCAGTTGGTCATTGTCTTGATATGCTGCTGTGTGCTGTGAAGGGAGAGACAATACTCCTTTTATCGCTAGAAGACAGTACAATAGTAACAGCACAACAGCGAGACAATAGCCTTTGTAGAAAGCCTGGCAATAGCAGAGGTAACAGCTCTATGACAGACAATATCTTTTGTGAACAACTATTAATAGTCAGATAACAGAACAGTATTTAAGTAGTATAGCTCTCACTGTAATACTCCAGCTTCGAGCTAAAGTTTATTCTCTACCATCTTATCTTGAGCAACTTGTGAAACACCTTGACCACACACTCTATTCAACACATCAGTGAACTCAGTCAGTCTAATCCAAAGTGCAAGGTTCTGAACTGTTTATCATGTGTTGATAGTCACATGGAGTTTGGGCTTAACAATTAGCTTGAAGCTTCTAGCTTTCCTTCCTCAAGCCCAATTGTGCTGAGGAACTGAATGCCCCCTGCCCTTAACCCTTCTGATCCAAAATTTACCCACAAGTTCTTCAAACTCTTGGCTTCTATCATAGAAATCCTGATCAGTCTATTGGTGATCATACAGCTGTGCTGTGGACACCAATCAATCATAGCTTAGACAATCAGGCACTATCAAGAATTCCAATGCATTCGAACCATACTCTGCAATGTCACACCAGACCTCCCCTTCTATAAAATCCCTGCCTCTGCCTGACAGTCCTTCCGATCTGCAGAAGGACCTGATTCTGAAAACATCTCTGAGAGCTCAACTGAAGAACATTCTAGAGAAGAAGAGGAGCAGCATTAGCAGCACATGTATCCCCCATGACCTCTGTCTGTAGTCATCTGAGACCCTGGAAACCCTTGGGCTACAGGGTTTTGATGACCCAGACCTAACACCTCCATCCCATCCCCTCAGCACAGTGTTCCAGCAACAAGGATAACAACCCTCTTACCTAGCACCAGCATTGGGCATTATGCTAGAGACTCCTTGGATGTCTCACAGATGGCTTGAGAGATCAGAAATTCCAGAGGCTATAGGTCCTGACATACTATATCAGCATGAAGCAGAAGTACTGACCATAGAACAGGAGATAATAATGACCCCTACTAAAATGATGACAGCAGTGAGCATCACTGATGGCAAGCTGCTGCCAACAAGACTGACTGGCTAGAGTGCCATACAGTTAGCAGTGATACTAGCCAAGCAGAGGGTGTACAAACAATTCCAACAAGAGTATAATCGTCCAACTATGCCACTTCAGTCCTCTCCAGAGAGGACCAAATTCGATGTGCCCATAATCTTCCCAAGCACAGGCAGGAGCAGGTACATATCAACAATAAGGCTCTGAGAGAGGACACCTTCTTTGGGCAGTACCTCTGAGTGTGAGCAGTGGAGAAGCAAAGAAGGAACGAAGGAGGGAGCTGGACTGACACCCTTGTCGGGACCACCACTTCTGACTCTCCATTCCAGAAACCTCTCACTCCCACCACTGAAACTGACCCCTAGGCTGAGGGACCCCCAGATCTTGATGACAACTGCCCATTATCTTATAGGACAGACACTATTACAGACACAGATGACATCTCAATTCAAAGGGAGATACCAAGAGAGAGGAGAACAGTCAGGAGAGATAACAAAGGTATTGACCCCATGAGAGATCTCAAGAAGTTCCTTGATGAAAACTTCACAGCCCTTTTCCTTAATCTGAAATTTTACAGAAACTTCTGCTGGTATCATAGAATGATGGTGACAGAAGCAACAACAAGCATCAAGGAGCCACCAGAATAGCCTGAGCAGCAGTCTACTCCTCAATCTGGACCCAATAATGCCAGACCTAGTATGCAGCCCCAGTCCAACCACCTCAGAGATCTTCACCCCATGCAACAGTTTCTCCCTCAAGGAAGAGGAGAACATAGTGACAGAGACCAATGACAAGGCTGAAGAGGAGGACCTCAATGAGGGAGTCAGAGGCCCCCTTCAGGAATGAGAGAAGATGTTTGAAACATGCCAGACTGAGAAAGAATTGTGACAGAAGGCATGTGAGGCACACAAAGAAGATTTCACTCAACTGTACCAGGAGCAGGTAGCCAAGTTGTGGAGGGATGATCTTTGGTTAAGATCATCCCTGAGATGAAGATATACCTCAGCAGATTTCCTCGAAAAAGAGAAAATCTTGCAGTATGTGGCCACTGAACAGGCCATTTTTAATTTTAATCAAAGATATTTACATTACCAGATGAGACTATTACCATCCTATTAGCCAAAGTATGACAAGAGAACAGCACCTAAGCTGTAAACACCAAGTGTCATGCTGCCCAAATCAGCATACACTATGCTATTGATCTGATCAGCAACATCAAGATACTCATATGCAATATTGGCCATATGAAGCATGGCATCTCAGCTGGCTCACTACCAACTGCAGCCAAGCTGCCACTACCCAAACTCATGGAGAATGCCAATCCGGCAGCCATTTGCTGGGCAACCACCACCTGATGAAGCTGAGAGTAGTAGAGCCATACTTGAAGCATTGGAGAAATCTGAGAAGGATGACCCTAAGGCCACAGCCCAGGGCTAGACTATTAAGAATGGATGGATCATATGAAAGAAACTCCCTCTACCAGAGAGCTCCATCACTGATGATGGGTCTCTTCACTCTTTTCCAGGACCATCAACAGGGTGGGTGGGTCCATCAGGAGGGGAGCCTCTAAATCTGATGCTGCCCTTAGATGCTAAAGCACAAATTTTAAATGTCAAGCCAGTTCTCATATGAGAAACCATCCTCTTCAGGGGAGCATCTGATGATATCGACTGCTTTCTCATGGACTGTGACCAATACTTCCAAGTATTTGTGTTATACTTCCTACTTGATATGTACAAGGTCACACATGCCTCGACTTATCTAGAAGATAAGGCAAAGGTATGGTGGGTCTTTACTGCCCCTTCATTCTGGTCAACCATGCAACAGCATCATCGATACTCTTTGTGGCCAGTATTCAAACAAATAATCCACAACAAGTTCACAGATCCAGCCATCCAAGAAGTCTACAAACAGAAGATGAAGGACTACAAGATGGGCGATAAAGCAGCCACCAACTACTTCGATGAACTGGAGTGACTCAGCAAACTTGCTAGAGTATAAGAAGACATGGCCAATATAGGCCGAATGGTCGAATACATGAAGAGAGGATTGCCTCTCTCTTATCTCAAGACCATCTCTGATCTCAGATATAGTATTCTGATCAGCTATGATAATTGGAAGACAAGAATCATCATTATATGGTAAAAACTGTTACGATTTATTTCCTTTTCTTTCCCTTTACCCCTATTTACGCTGAGTCAGAAGGCACAAGACCGTGGAAGGCTTAGTCAGTGCAACTAAAAACTTCCATCAAGACACCATGACGGTCGTGCTCGACGACACACAATCAACCTTTTATGTACGATAGCGACGCTCCAGGACAATGAGCACAATGGACACAGACACACATAATAAGCAGTAGTATAATTAGCAGACAACTGTACAGTATTTAAGGACTGCAGCTCTCGCTGGTATACCCCAGCTTCGAGCTAAAGTTTATACACGCCATTCTACCTCGAGTCTTGATTGACCTTGTGTCGCATCAAACGGATATATACTCAGTGGACTCAGGTGATTCCTCGAAGTGTGAAGGAACACCTGTTTATCACATGTATCTGTTCACATGACGCTTGAGCCTAACAATTAGCTCGAAGCTTTCACCTTCCCTTTCTCAAGCCCAATTGTGCTGAGAAACCGAATGCCGCCAGTAACAACCGCAGACTTAAATCACGACTTCTTCGAGTTAATAGCTTCCATCATCGGAACATTACTCGGTCTCTTAGCCATCATCACCCTTTGCCGCAGACGACAATCAGTAGCAGCTTGGATAGTCAGGCACTATCAAGCATTCCAGCACATCCAGCAAATCCTACGCAACGTAACCCCCGACCTCCCTTTCCATGACATCCCCCCCTCCGCCAGAACATCCTTCTTCCCGCAAGGGGGACCCGTACCAGAAACCGGGAATAGCGACCTGGATCAAAGGAGCCTTCACGAGGAGGAAGGACCCGAGCACCCTCGACGACACAGCAGAAACTGCCACTCTGCTCTCACAGGGTTCCGGAACCCGTGGATGACAAACGTCGCTCAGGAGCCTGCTGAGGTCTCCAACTACATCACTCCAGCCAGCTCCCCCGAGCATTCCGCCTTCCCAATTCCCTCAGGGATTGGAAACCATGCTCGGGACTCCCTTGATGCCACTCGGATGGCTGCGGGACCCCATGAAGGTCCCCACACCCCCCAGAACCCCCCTGAGACCCCCACCGAGCCCAACTCCGACCCCAGCCCATCCGTCAGCAGGTTGAGGGTCGACGACCTGCAAGGAAGAACAATCCACCCCGACTACGACAACGCGGACATTGCCATCTCGGCAGCAGGGGATCCCTACCAGCACCTCCATGTGGGAAGTGAGCCCGAGGACGGGACCACTAGCGAAAGGGGAAGAGCTGCGACAAGAAGAATTATACACTGAATATTCCCAGAGTGGGACCTTGCCATTCCCTTCGACTACGACAAAGCCGTACAGCAGCAGCAGCAGAATCAGAACTGAGAGGAAGAAATCAGGTGAACCCAGGAGGAGCTCGCCGACTATGTCCGAGAAGAGGCCTGAGAGCAGTACGAGGCCACAGAGTATGACAGGCAGGGAAGAGAACGAAGGAGAATGGAGGAGGTCGAAAGGATGGGGTCAGCCTCCCCTAGGGAGTATGAGCTCCGTACCGATGCCGGATCTCCCTTCAGAGAGCCTGACTCAGACAGTGACCCATGGACAGGACCCGCCAGCATCGTCAGCTGGAATGAGGCAATCAGGCGAGGAAATGCCGAAAGACCCCGACCTGTCACCCTCGAATACCCCGCCCACACTGACACCATCTCCTCCAACGCTGACTCCGTCCTCGGAGCCTACGGGCTCCGAGTACCCGACAATGCCCACATCCCCGACAGGGCTCTCCAGTGATTCCTGGGCAGCAGGGTCGCTCGACAGTTCCTTAATCCCGAGTTCCAGCGACTCTTCGGCGTCTATAGCCGAGAACTGGAGGAGACAAGAGCGCGCGGCGGGACACGCTATAGCCGACTCAGGAGTCCTCCCATCGCTCGAACCAGCGACCGAGGGGACGACGGACCAAGCACCCAAGTCAACGGGAGGATCCCCGACGACCCTTCGACCAGCCATGCCATCCATCTTCGACCAGCCCGTCAGTTCCCTCCTCGGGGAAGAGGACAGCGGGGACAAGGGCGACGAGGAGGACGGCGAGGACAGTGATGACCCATACCAACAGCGACTGGAACGAGCAGGAGAAGATACAGACGAAGAAGCACTGTGAGAAGAGATTGAAAGAGCCAGGAGCAGGGAGTACCAGGAGTTGTACGAGCAGGGGAGGAATTACTTATGGCAGGACGCATGCTGGCAAGCGACGCCCTTAGGACTTGAATATAGGTATGCGAAAGGAACTGAAAAAGAAAAGGTTTTACAGTATGCCGCGACGGAGTACGCATGGAAAGAATACGGGCGACAGCATCCAGAGGATCCGCTTGTGCCGATACCCCCATATCGGCCGGCTAACAAACTGAAAGCACCGGCACCAATGCCGCGTACCCCCCCCATCCCACCGAAGCGAGCAATCTACATCGCCCCCTCTATTCGGAGTCGGGCCGAAGATAGCCCGTCAATCCGAAGTACGGCATCACGACTTATCCATACCAGAAATCGACCGGCATGGCAGGCCATCCAAACCCAGAATCCCTGGACCCACAGTGGAAGCCGGCTCCTCGGCGGACAGCCTCTCCCAGACCAAGCAGAATCAAGTGGGAAGGATCCCATTCGGGATGACCCCGAGGCGGTCCACCTTGGATTCACGGTGCGAGACGGAGTGATTGTCCGGGTCGTCGAACCAAAGGGGAGCCTGATCGTGGATGACAACTCCCTACACTCCTTCCCCGGACCACCGGCAGAATGGAAACAACTGCCATTCGATGGATGGCCTAACCCGATGGGCTCACTCCCGGCCAACGCCAACGTCCTACAATGCCACCCTGATCTCCTTCGAAAACCCCGTCCCTTTAAGGGAGCCTCGGATGACATCGACCGATTCCTAGTGGACTGCGAGCAGTACTTCGAGGTTTATATTGGATATATCGGTACCAATATGAACAAGGTTGCGTTTGCTACCTCGTACCTAGAAGACAAGGCCAAAATGTGGTGGATCTTGATCTCCCCGAACTTCCGCTCCACCACTAGGGAGCATTACCGATACCCCTCATGGCCGGTATTCAAACGAATGCTGAACGACAAATTCATTGATCCCACGGTACAGGAAGTACACAAACAGAAGATCAAGGAATACAAAATGGGAGATAAGGTGGCCACGGACTACTTCGACGAGCTAGAGCGGCTTGCGAAGCTCACTGGAATCAGGGAAGACACTGCAAATGACGGAAGGATGGTGGAGGCGCTCAAGCGAGGAGTTCCCTCCTCATACCTCACGATGATCTCAGCCATGGGTGTCAAGATGTTGATGCCTGTGGGATACGATGAATGGAAGGAACGGATCATCGAGATGTATAAGGAGCGACAAAGGCAGAAAGCGGAGGCAATGACGCTGCAGGATTATTCCAAGAAGCCGACCCCGCCAACCCCGAACAAGCTGGGGCAAACTGCCGGGAAATCATCGGGAACTCCTCAAACAACGAGTTACGGGAGTCAGAAGACTGGGACCGGGACTACATATACCGGCACCGATAAACCAATGGACATCGACCAGATGAAGAAGGAAGGGAAATGTTTCAACTGCGGGCTGAAAGGTCACATGGCTAAAGACTGCCCAAAGAAGAAACGGACCTGCGAAGACATACGAGCACAGATCGCCGAGTTGCAGAAGGAAGACGAAGAACTAGGCAAGGAGACGAAGGTTGAGGAAGTAAAAGACAGGGCCGATCAGTGAGCGACTCCACTGAATCGGCCAAAGGACTTCATGGTGTGTGGGCATCTACCATTGTATGAGCTCATGATACCTCTGTAGCTACATCGCATTCGAATATACCCCGTGCCACTACTACACACCTTAGAGAGTCGCAAAACAAAACTCAAACGCCCTCGGGCCGAACACAGGCAGAGAGCCTGAAAACCTGGCTCAAACCATTCGACACCGAATGGACATGGAGAGCCATCAGAGAAGCAGGAGACGAGGAAGGGGCCACAGCCATACTGCATGGGTGGATACACCGGACCAGGACAGGAGAAGTCACCAGGGACATTATTGACGGCTTATGAAAAGCCGAACGAAGCCAAGCCCTGGAATGGTTAGATGAATTAAAAGGACCACAAAAGTTTGTCAGACGAACCAAGACCCCAGGACGGGACTTGACCACCAAGGTGCAGATCGAAACCCTGCCCAATAGGACAATACACTCGGTAACCGCCCTTATCGACAGCGGGTGCACCGGGAGTTCCATTAACCGAGCCTTCGTCCAACAACATCGACTCCCTACCAGGTCCACCGCGGCACCCATTCCAGTATACAATGCCGACGGAACAAAAAATCAAGCCGGGTCAATCACGGAATTCGTCGAACTCCGACTCACCATCGGAGATCACTCGGAAAGGATTGATCTAGCCGTCACTGACCTTGGAACAAAGGAACTGTTCCTTGGTCATGATTGGCTGATCCGACACAATCCGCTTATCAATTGGAAGACCGGGTGACTTGTGTTTGCCTGATGTCGGTGTCGGAAAATCCCATACGAATTACCCGACGAGGACCCGGAAGACCGATGGGATGAGGAGATGGAGGATGGTGAAACCATCCTGGCAGTTGACTTGCAAAAGGAGATCCATATTCGAGCAGTACATCACGCCAATAACCTGGCGGCCAAGGCAAACGAAGGAAGGGAGGAGAAGACGTTCGAAGAAATGGTGCCGGAGTAAGCGTGGGACTTCTGAGACCTCTTCAAGAAGGAAAGTTTTGATGAACTCCCAGGCCCAAAACCTTGGGATCACGCCATTGAGCTAATCCCCAATGCCAATGCTAACCTGAACTGCAAGACCTACCCCCTTGGCAATCAGAAACAACAGGAACTCGACAAGTTCCTTGACAAGAACCTGTCCTCCGGACAGATTCGACCATCGAAATCCCCTATGGCTTCGCCCTTCTTTTTCGTAAAAAAGAAGGACGGTAAGCTCCGACCCGTCCAAGATTACCGAAAACTCAATGAAATGACGATCAAGAACCGATACCCCTTACCCCTAATCTCTGAGCTGATGGACAAGCTCCGAGGGGCCAAATATTACACCAAGCTCGATATACGTTGGGGGTACAACAATGTCCAAATTAAGGAAGGGGATGAATGGAAGGCAGCGTTCAGGACCAACCGAGGACTCTTTGAGCCAACGGTGATGTTCTTCGGCCTGACCAATTCCCTGGCCACCTTTCAGTGGATGATGAACGACATCTTCAAGGACCTCATCGCCACCGGGAAGGTTACCATTTACTTGGACGACATTCTCATCATGTCCAAGACTAAGGAGGAGCACCGAAGTCTAGTCCGACGGGTACTCGCCCTCATGAGGAAACACAAGCTGTTCCTCAAAGCGGAAAAGTGCGAATTCGAGGTACTGGAAACCGAGTACCTCGGAGTGATCATTGGCGAAGGGAGCATTCGCATGGACCCAATAAAGGTTGCGGGAGTAGTCGACTGGCCGACGCCGACCAAAAAGAAGGAGCTGCAATCATTCTTGGGCTTCACCAACTTTTACCGAAGGTTCATACGAGACTACAGCAAGATCGTATGACCCATGACCCAGCTCACTGGTAACGCCCCCTGGGGATGGGGGAAACTCCAGCAACACGCTTTCGAAGACCTAAAACGACGACTGGCGACGGATGTAATCCTTGCCATACCGTCACAAGAGGGCAAGTTCCGCGTTGAAGCCGACTCAAGCGAGGGGGCCATAGGAGCTGTCCTGTCCCAGGAACAGGACAAGAAGTGGCGACCTGTCGCTTTCCTCTCAAAGGCATTGACGGTGATGGAAAGGAACTACGAGATTTATGACAAGGAATTGCTCGCAATAATGCTCGCTCTCGAAGAGTGGCATCACTACCTGATCGGAGCAGCCGAGACCTTTGAGATCTGGACTGATCATCAGAATCTCAGGTACTTCCAACAACCTCAAAAGTTGAACCGCCGACAAGCCCGATGGGTCACCGAACTCGCTCAATACGAGTATACACTCCATCATAAAGCTGGAGTCGCCAACAAAAAGGCCGACCTCCTCTCTCGCCGTGCAGACCACGATCAGGGGGGGAACAACAATGAGGGGGTCGTCATTCTTTGCCCTGAGCACTTCCAAGCAATGATAATGCCCACAGAGGAGGAGATACACGAATGAATCAGGAGCGCGACGCGAGACCCACGACAGTGGGATCAAAAGATCGCCGCCTCACTCAACCATGAGCGAGGAATGACAAGGAAGGAGGGGATGATCCACTATGATGGAAGAATCTACATCCCACGTAACCACAGTCTCCGTGGCAATATCATTGCCATATACCACGACCACGCCACGGCAGGACACCCAGGCATCGCCAAGACAAAAGAACTCATTCTGTGAGATTATTGGTGGCCTAAACTTACCAACGACGTCACGGCTTACGTTAAAGGTTGCGAAACCTGCCAGAGGGGGAAAGCATCCACACAACCAAGGGCAGCCCCATTACATCCCAATGAGATACCGACACAACCATGGACCCATATATCAGTGGACATGATTACCGGCTTACCAGACTGCAACGGTTATGATGCAATCATCGTCATAGTCGATCGATTCTCCAAGGCGATCATCCTGATCGCATGTTCGACAGAATTGAACTCGGAAGGATGGGCAAAGATCCTACGGGACGAAATATACGCAAAGCACGGAATGCCACAAGTAGTCATCTCAGATCGCGGACCACAATTCGTCTCCAAATTCCTCACTGACCTATACAAACTCTTGAACATAACACCCAATGCATCGACGGCATACCATCCACAAACAGATGGACAGACCGAACGCACAAACCAAGAGGTTGAAAAATACCTTCGGCTGTTTATCAACTACAGGCAAGACGATTGGGTCGAGTGGTTAGCACTCGCTGCCTTCCAGCACAATAACAGAGTGCACTCCGCCACAGGCCAGACCCCCTTCTTTGTGAACCACGGCAGACACCCACATCTGACGCAAACGAGTCTCCACAAAACAACGACTCCAGCTTCTACAGACTTTGCCGCAATGATGGGAAAAATACATATGGAAACAAAGAAGGCCCTGGAGAAAGCAGCCTCAGCCATGAAACTACAGTACGATAAGCATTGATGCCCCGCACACGAGTATCACGTCCACGACAAAGTCTGGCTTGATACGACGAACCTCCACCTGCCCCGGCCGAAACGCAAACTCGCCGACAAGCGTACAGGACCCTTCCCGATTATTGCAAAAATCGGAGAATCTGCCTATAAACTATGACTACCGGCGACATGGAAAATTCACAACGTATTCAATGAAGCACTATTGACACCATACGTTGCCCCAGCCTTTCCTAACCAGGAACGACCGCCACCGCCACCCTCAGACTTGATCGACGACAAGGAACACTACGAAATTGATCAGGTACTAAACCACAAACTCCAGAAAGTAAAAGCCCGTGGGGGCGGCACAACAACAACGGTCGACTACCTCGTAAGTTGGAAAGGCTACAGCCCGGAATCCAACCAATGGATCAACGAAAAATACATGAACGCCGACACAGCCATACACGACTATGAATTATCCCTTAATTAAGCCATCGGGACGATGGTCTTAAGCAGGGGGTAATGTTACGATTTATTTCCTTTTCTTTCCCTTTACCCCTATTTACGCTGAGTCAGAAGGCACAAGACCATGGAAGGCTTAGTCAGCGCAACTAAAAACTTCCATCAAGACACCATGACAGTCGCGCTCAATGACACACAATCAACCTTTTATGTACGATAGCGACGCTCCAGGACAATGAGCACAATGGATGCAGACACACATAATAAGCAGTAGTATAATTAGCAGACAACTGTACAGTATTTAAGGACTGCAGCTCTCGCTGGTATACTCCAGCTTCGAGCTAAAGTTTATACACGCCATTCTACCTCGAGTCTTGATTGACCTTGTGTCGCATCAAATGGATATATACTCAGTGGACTCAGGTGATTCCTCGAAGTGCGAAGGAACACCTGTTTATCACATGTATCTGTTCACGTGACGCTTGAGCCTAACAAAAACAGCAATGACAAAAGATAGAATTGTCCACCCTATCATGGGATAGGCATAAGAATCAAAGGCAAGGTGGAAGGCCCTTTGGCTCTCAGGCAACCACATCCCCAAAGCCTAGTGGCTCAGCCTCAACTTCTCAATACAGCAAGAAGCAAACCAGTATGGGCATGATATTTACTGGAACAGGTAAGCCAATGGATGTGGATCACCTCAAGAAGGGGGGAAAATGTTTCAATTGTGGCCAGAAGAGCCACATGGTATAAAACTGCTCCCAGAAGAAGAACAAATATACTCAGGAGGATATTAGGGCTCAGATCACCAAATTGATGAAGGAAGATCAGGATCTCAGGGCAGAAGACAAACCTGAGGAGATAAAAGATGGAGCTGAGCAATAAGCGATTCTACTGGCTCAGCTGAAGTATTAACAAGTGGACTATCACCCTCAGCCATTGAATGGACTGACAATATTTCTGTAGTTACTCCACCTATGTCTAAATTATGCATGCCTTCAAATATACTCGACAGTACCACATCCAATACAGAATCGCCTAAGGAATCCAAACAAGACACTCAACTACTGATGTATGGCCGAACAAGAGCAGAGAGCTCTAAAAAAGGTAAGTTTCTACCAAAAGTTTGCTATACTAACATTTCAAAAGACCCTCAATCACTATCAAGCTGAACAGAGGTAGAGGACCCTATTGGATGGCTAAAATCATTTGACACTGAATGGACTTGGTGAGCTATTAAAGATGTGAAAAGTGAAGAAGTAGCAAAAGCTGTACTCAAGAATTGGGTATACAAAGTCCAAGCCAAGGAAGTGATTGACAAAATGATCACTAAAATGCAAGAAGCAGAATGGAATCGAGCCCTGGAATAGCTTGACAAACTCCATAGACCTCAAAAATTCATTCGATGGTCCAAAGGTAAAGGACAAAACTTAGTAACAAAGGCTCGAGTCAAAACCCTAACCAACCAATCTGCCCATACTGTAACTGCCTTAATTGACAGTGGCTACACTGGGAGTTTAATAAATCATGCTTTTGTTGCCAAATATGATTTACTCACTCAAGCCACTGCTGCTCCAATTCCAGTCTACAATGCCAACAGAACAAAAAACCAAGCAGGATCAATCACCAAATATGTTGAGCTCAGACTCACAATCGACAATCACTCAGAATGAATCAATCTAGCTGTAACTGATCTAGAGACCAAGAAGATCTTCCTTGGCCATGATTGGTTAATATGGCACAATCCACTGATCAACTAGAAGACCAGCTGCATCACCTTTGCTAGATGCTGCTGTTGGAAAATCTCATTCGAACTATCAGATCAAGACCCAGAAGACTGATGGGATGAAGAGATGAGAGATGATGAAACAATCCTTGCCATTGATTTACAAAGGGCCATCAGCATTAAGGCTCATTATGTCAATAACCTAGCAGCAAAAGCTAATGCCAGAAGAGAGGAAAGAACATTCAAAGAGATGGTATCCAAATGGGCACAAGATTACAGAGACTTATTCGAAAAGGAACGTTTCAATAAATTACCCAAACCAAAACTATGAGATCATGCCATTGAACTAATCCCAAATGCAAATGCCAACCTAGACTGCAAATGCTACCCACTAGATAACAATAAATAATAAGAACTGGATAAGTTCCTCGAAGAGAACTTATCCAGTGAGAGGATCCAGCTATCAAAGTCCCCAATGGCATCTTCCTTTTTTTTTGTCAAAAAAAAAGAATGGAAAGCTCTGACCAGTACAAGACTATCAGAAACTTAATGAGATGATGATCAAGAATCACTATCCACTGCTGTTAATCTCCAAACTGATAGACAAACTCTGTGGTGCCAAATACTACACCAAACTAGACATTCAGTGGGGGTACAACAATGTATGCATCAGAGAAGGTGACAAATGGAAGGTCACTTTTCAAACCAACTATGGATTATTTAAACCAACAGTTATGTTTTTTGGACTCACCAACTCACCTGTGATATTCCAATGGATAATGAATGATATTTTCAAAAATCTCATCACCACTGAGAAGGTAATGATTTATTTGGACGATATTCTTATCATGTCCAAAATCAAGGAAAAGCACCAAAAACTAGTATGATAAGTACTTGCACTGATGAGAAAGCATTGACTCTTCCTCAAGGCTGAAAAGTGCAAGTTCAAGGTACTCGAAACCAAGTACCTCATAGTTATCATCAGCGAAGAAGCCATCAGAATGGACCCTGTCAAGATAGCCGGAGTAACAGAATGGCCAGAGCTGATCAAAAAGAAGGAACTACAATCATTTCTAGGATTTACAAACTTCTACCACTGGTTCATTTGAGACTACAGCAAAATAGTCTGACCAATAACACAATTGACCAGAAATTCCCTATAGAACTGAGGAATTCCCCAACAATTGGCATTTAATGACCTTAAATGCCAATTAGCTGAAGATGTCATACTTGTCATACCAAGCCAAGAAGGAAAGTTCCAAGTGGAGGCCAACTCTAGTGAAGAAGCTATTAGAGCAGTACTCTCTCAGGAACAGGACAACAAGTGGTGACTCATTGCCTTCATGTCAAAGGCACTCATAGTCACTGAGTGCAATTATGAGATTTATGATAAGAAACTCCTCACTATAATGCTTGCCCTTGCTGAATGGCAGCATTATCTTATTGGAGCAGCCCAAACCTTCGAAATCTGGACTGATCACTAGAATCTCCGATATTTTCAACATCCACAAAAACTTAATTGCTGACAAGCCTGATAGGTCATAGAATTATTATAATACAAATACACACTACACCATAAAGCTGGTGTAGCAAATAAAAAGGCTGATTTCCTTAGCAGGAGAGCTGACCATGATTAGGGAGGAGACGACAACAAAGAGGTTATACTTCTAAAATCAGAACATTTCTGGGCAATGATTATGCCCACAGAGGAAGAAATACACAAGCACATCAAAAGCACTACCTAAGATCTCTACAAATAGGATCAAAGAATAGCTCCCTCACTCAATCACAAGAGGGGACTAAAGAAAGAAGAAGAGTTGATCCACTATAATGAATGGATCTATATCCCAAGAGATCAGAGACTTCATGATAATATCATTGTCACCTGTCATGATCATGCAACAGCTGGACACTTAGGAATAGCCAAAACTAAAGAGTTGGTTTTAAGGGAATATTGGTGGCCCAAAATGGATCATGATATCACCCAATATGTCAAGTCTTATAAAGTTTGTCAACAGGGCAAAACTTTCACACAACCCAGAGCAGCTCCACTCCATCCAAATGAGATCTCTTTATCACCATGGACCTATATTTTAGTAGATATGATAACTGGACTGCCTGAGAGTGATGGCTATGATGTGATCATTGTCATAATCGATCGCTTCTCAAAGGCAATCATTTTGATCACCTGCTCAATAGAATTAACATCTGAAGGGTGGGCCAAAATACTATGAGATGAGGTTTATGCAAAGTATAGCATATCTCAAATAGTCATTTCAGATAGGAGATCACAATTCATCTCCAAATTTATAAACGACTTGTACCGATTGCTCAACATCAAGCAGAACACCTCAACAGCATATCACCTGCAAATGGATGGACAGACAGAATGAGCAAATCAAGAAATTGAAAAGTACCTGTGACTTTTCATAAATTACCAACAAGATGATTGGACAGAGTGGCTAGCACTAGCTGCCTTCCAACACAACAACAGAGTCCACTCAGCAACTGGAAAAACACCTTTCTTTATTAACTACAGATAAAACCCACCAGTTGTGCAATACAAGTGAATACACACAACAACTCTGGCATCTGCAGATTTCACAACAATGATGGCAAAAATCCATGAAGAAACAAAGGCAGCACTGGAACAAGCCATGTCGACAATGAAAAAACAGTATGATAAGCATCAGAGGCACACACATGAATATTCAGTCAATGATCAAGTTTGGCTGGATATGACAAGCCTCCATCTTCCTTGCCCCAAACAAAAACTAGCAGACAAGCGAACTGAACCTTTCAAAATTGTTGTAAAGGTTGGCAAATCTGCATACAGACTGAAATTACCACAGACCTGGAAGGTTCATAATGTTTTCAATGAAACATTATTGACACCATATGTCACCTCTGCCTTTCCAAACCAAGAATGACCATCTCTACCACCACTAGAACTAATCAATGATAAAGAACACTATGAAATCGACAAAGTGCTAAACTACAGAACATGAAAGGTCAAAGCACAAAGAGGAGGCATGACCACAACTGTCGACTATCTTGTCAGCTGGAAAGGTTATAGGCCAGAATCAAACCAATGAGTCAATGAGAAACATATGAATGCAGAGACAGCAATACATGACTACGAACAACAAATTAACATGGTGGACATAGAGAGAGTCATGTTCAACATTATCCCTGAGCAAATACATTCATCTGTGATATGAACAGGTCCAGCAGATAAGCCATCTGCAAACCTACAAGTGGCCAATGTCTTCATGAACCTTCAGCATATCTGTTATGATTTTTTCTATTTTCTTTCTTTTTCTTCTCCTCTTTCCTTTCAGAAATGACCCCTATCTTTGCTTAGTCAGAGTGCTTAGGCCAGTGCTTATGATCACAGGAAGGCTTGGTCAGCAACCTGATCAGTCATCATCTTGATGCACTGCTGTATGCTGTAAAGGGAGAGATAATACTTCTTTTATCACTAGGAGGCAGTACAATAGTAACAGCACAACAGCAAGACAACAGCCTTTGTGGAGAGCTTGGCAATAGCAGGGGTAACAGCTCCAGGACAGACAATATCTTTTGTAAATGATCTATTAATAACCAAGTAGCAGAATAGTATTTAAGTAGAGTAGCTCTTGCTGTAATACTCCAGCATTAAGCTAAAGTTTATTTTTCACCATCTTATCTCGAGCTCAAGCTTCTTGCCACAGTCTTGACTACACAACTCTGTTGACACAAGTGAACTCAGTCAGTCTAACCTGAAGTGCGAGGTTCTAAACTGTTTATCACGTGTTAATAGTCATGTGGAATTTGGGCCTAACAATTAGCTTAACACTTATCATTCTCTTCCTCAAGCCCAATTGTGCTGAGAAACTGAATGCCCCCTGTGCTAAACCCTTCTAACCCGAATTTTACCTACAAGTTCTTTGAACTCTTGACTTCCATCATTAGAATTCTGATAGGCTTATTGGTGATCATACAGCTGTGCTGTAGACATCAATCAATAACCACTTGGGCTATCTGACACTATCATGAATTCCAACAGATTAGAACTATTCTCAGAAATGTCACATCAGACCTCTCTCTCCATGACATCCCTGCCTCTGCCTGACAGTCCTTCCATCCTGAAGAAGCTGACCCCAAAGACATCCCTGGGAGCTCGACTGAAGAACATCCTAGAGAAGAAATGGAGCAGCATCAGCAGCACTCATACCCCCTGTGACTCCTGTCAGCAATCGTCAGAGACTCTACAAACTCTTGGGCTACAGAGTTTTGATGACCCTGACCTGACACCTCCATCCTGTCCTCCAAGCACTACAATGCAACAACTATCATCTCTGAGCCTGGCATTGGGCATTGTGCTCGAGACTCCCTGGATGCTGTTCAGATGGCTCCAAGCCTCAGAGATTCTGCAGGCTGAGGATCTCGACCCCCAACAATGAGAGAAAGGAGCTCCAGCAGAGGAACAAGGGTTAGTAGTCCCAACCCATTCTTTAATGACAACAACAGGAACGAGCTCCAGTACTGGAGAGAGGCAGCCAGAGAGGCCAGCTGACTGGAGCAAGGAGAAGAAGGCTGAGTGGCAAGCAGAGCAGGATCACATTCAGAAGTACTGCAACCAGTACAATCCCCCCCAAATCTCACTCCAGTCATCAACAAGGGTGATATACAACACCCCCAATCCCTTGTTGAGTACGTCGAGGAGCAGGCACAAATTGGACATAATGCCACATGAGAAAACACTCTCTTTGGGTGGTATCTTTGTGCATGAGACAGGAGGAGGAGCTCTGGGAGCTCCTGACTCACTGATATGCTCATTGGTACCACCATCAACAGCATTCCTGACCCTTCATTCTGAGAACCTACCACTCCCACCATGGAGTCTGACCCCTGAACAGGATCAGTCATAAAAGTCGTCCATGCCGATGACTACTACTTCCAGGGGATGACAGGTCTCAACGACAACTACCCATTATCATATGAGACTGATACCATTGCAGACACCGAGGACATCCCTATCTAGAGAAGGATACCCTCAGACCATGGAACAGTCAGAGAGGATGATGAACATATTGATTCCACAGAGGACATTCGACAGTTTTTTGATGGGAACTTCGCTGCTCTATTCCTCCATCCACAGTTCTATCGAAACTTCCACTGGTATTGTAGAGCAATGGCAATGGGAGCAGCAACAAGCATCGAGAAACCTCCAGAGCAGCCCAAGTGGCAGCCTACTCCTCGACCCAGACCTGATGATGCTGGTCCCAGTATGCAGTCTCAGCTTAACTGCCTCAGAGGCCTTCAGCCTGCCCAACAATTCCCTTCTCGAGAGAGAGGAAGTGACCAACATGGATGACAAGGCCAAGGAGGGGGACCTCGAAGAGGAAGTCGGAGACTCTCTTCGTAAATAGCGAGAAGCGATCAAGCTGAGACCAATGAAGGAGGTGCTAGAACAACAGAAACGAGTGGTGCAAGAGGAAGAATTCATTCGACTGTATCAGGAGCAGGTGACAGAGTTATAGTGGGACAACCTTTGGTTGAGGTCGTCCCTAGGACAAAAGTATACCTCTGCCAACTTTGTCAAGCAAGAGGAGATTTTGCAATATGCAGCCACAGAGCAGGCCATTTTTAATTTTAATCAATGATATTTACATTATCAGATGGAACCATTACCACCATACAAGCTGAAGTATGGTAAGAAAATGGCTCCAAAGCCATAGACACCAAGTGTAATGCTGCTCAAATCGGCTTACACTATGCCATCAATCCAAATGGCAATATCATGATATTCCTTCACCATATCAGCAATATGAAGCATGGCTTCTCAGCTATTCTGCTCGCAGCCTCAGCTGAGCAGCCATTATCCAAACCCATGGAAGATGCTGATATGACAGCTGTTTGCCAGACAACTGCTGCCAGATGAGGCAGAAGGCAGTGGAGCTGCTCTAGCTGCCCCAACAGGAGATGACTCTGATGCCACTGCATAGGGTTGGACCATACAAGATGGGTGAATTGTTCAGAAGAAGCCACCTCCACTAAAAAGTCCTGTTGCTGATAATGGTTCCCTCTATTCATTCCTTGGGCTGCCATCAGGATGGGCAGGCCTGCCTGGGGGCAAGTCTTCAAATCTGATGCCCCCTCTTGATCCAAAGGTGCAGATTCTCAAGGTCATGCCGACTTTGATCTGGAACCTCTTGCCTTTTAAAGATGCATCAGATGATATTGATCAATTCCTTATGGACTGCGATCAGTACTTCCAAGTCTTCATGCCCTATTTCTTCCTCAACATGTACAAGGTGACTTATGCCATGACTTACTTGGAGAATAAGGCCAAAGTCTGGTGGATCCTTCTGGCTCTGTCATTTTGGTCAACTATGAGGCAACACCATTGTTACCCCTCCTGGCCAGTATTCAAACAGATAGTTCAGAACAAGTTTACAGACCTGGCTGTCCAGGAGGTGCACAAGCAAAAGATAAAGGAATACAAGATGGGAGACAAGGCAGCCACTGATTATTTCAACAAGTTAGAATGACTCAGAAAACTTGGCAGAGTACAGGAAGATGTAGCTGACACTGGACAGATGGTCGAGTATATGAAACAAAGACTACTGTCTTCATATCTCAAGACTATCTCCGATCTTAGTCATAGCATCTCAGTCAGATATGACAAATGGAAGATGAGAATCACAGTCATGTGGTGAGAATGACAACAACAGAAGGCAGAGTCATCCACCCTATCGTGGGATGGACATCAAACTCAGGGACAGGGCTGGAAGCCCTCTAACTCCCAGGCAACCATGTCATCCAAGCCTAGTGGCTCAGCCCTAACTTCTCAATATGCTGAGAAGCAAACCAGTATGGGCATGACATATACCAGAACAGATAAGCCAATGGATGTGGATCACCTCAAGAAAGGGGGGAAGTGTTTCAATTATGGCTAGAAGGGCCACATGGCATGAAACTGTCCTCAGAAGAAGAATAAGTGCACTTGAGAAGAGATCAGAGCACAGATTGAGGAATTGATGAAGGAGGACTAAGATCTCAGGACTGAGGAGAAGCCCAAGGAGGTAAAAGACCAAGCCAGGCAGTGAGTGATTCCACTGACTCAGCTAGAATTCTAAAGAGTGGACTGACTTTCTCAGCCATTGAACAGACTGACTTTATCTCTGTAGTATCACCCATGTCTAAATTATGTGTGCATTCGAATATACTCCATAGTACCACTCAGACATTGGAATTGCCTAAGGATCCAGAACAAAGGAAACAAAAAACTCAATTGCCAATGAATGGCTGAACAGAGGCAGTGGGCCCTAAAAAAGGTAAGTCCCAGAATAAAATCTATCAAGCTAATAAATTAGAAGAACTCTGAATGCCAAAAACAAAGGAGAAGAACCCTGATGGCTGGCTAAAACCATTGGAAACTGAATAGACTTGGAGAGCCATCAAGGATGTGAAAGACAAAGAAACAGCCAAGGCCGTACTCAAAAACTGGATATACAAAACCCAAGCCAAAGAAGTGATTGATGAAATGATTGCTGGAATGAAGGCCACAGAATGATGTTGAGCCCTGGAATGGCTTGACAAAGTTCATGGATCATGAAAATTCATCTGACGATCCAAGTCCTCAGGACAGGACCTCTTAGCCAAAGCTCAGATCAAGACATTAACATCCCAATCAACCTATGCAGTCACTGCCTTGATCGACAGTGGCTGTACAGGAAGCTCTATTAATCGAGCTTTCATCAACAAGCACCAGTTACCCATCTAAGCAACAGCAGCACCTATTCCAGTCTACAATGCAGATGGAACAAAGAATCAGGCTGGATCGATCACCAAATACATAGAGCTTCAACTCATGATCAGTGATCACTCTAAAAGGATCAACCTAGCAGTAACCGATCTAGGGACCAAGGAAATATTCTTAGGTCATGACTGGTTAATCAGACATAATCCATTAATCAATTGGAAGACCAGACATATCATTTTCACTTGATGCCGCTGCCAAAAAATCCCATTCGAATTACCAGATGAAGATCCAGAGGATTGGTAGGATAAAGAGATGGAGGATGGTGAGACAATCCTTGCTGTTGATCTATAAAGGGCTATTAGCATTCAAGCAATACATCATGCTAATGACCTAGCTGCAAAAGCCAATGCCAAAAAGAAAGAAAGGACATTCAAAGAAATGGTACCCAAATGAGTACACAACTATCAGGACTTATTCAAAAAAGAAAGTTTTGATGAATTACCTGATGCAAAGCCCTGGAACCATGCTATCGAATTAATCCCCAACTCCAATGCTAACTTAGACTGCAAGTGTTACTCCTTGGATAATAACGAGCAACAAGAGTTAGACAAGTTCCTTGAAGAAAACCTGTCCAGCAGGAGGATTTGACTATTAAAGTCTCTGATGGTGTCACCCTTCTTTTTCATCAAAAAGAAGAATGGAAAACTCTGACCAGTACAAGACTATCAGAAACTCAATGAGATGATGATCAAGAATCATTATCCACTCCCCTTAATTTTGGAATTAATGGATAAACTCCAAGGCACCAAATACTACACCAAATTAGATGTCCGATGGGAATATAACAATATATGCATCAAAGAAGAAGACAAATAGAAGGCTGCTTTTCGAACAAACTGCAGACTATTTGAACCAACAGTTATGTTCTTTGGACTCACCAATTCGCCAGCCACCTTTCAATGGATGATGAATGATATCTTCAAAGATCTCATTGCCATGAGGAAGGTAACCATTTACCTTGACGATATACTTATCATATCCAAAACCAAAGAAGAACACTGACAATTAGTATGGCAGGTACTATCCCTGATGAGGAAGCATCATCTTTTCCTTAAGGCTAAAAAATGTGAATTCGAGGTACTGGAAATGGAGTACCTCAGAGTCATTATCAGCGAAGGAAACATCAGGATGGACCCTATCAAAGTAGCAGGAGTAACTGAATGGCCAAAACTGACCAAGAAGAAGGAACTATAATCATTCCTTGGGTTCACAAACTTCTATTGATGATTTATCCGAGATTACAGCAAGATAGTTTGACCCATGACACAACTCACTGGAAATTCCCCATGGACCTGGAGAATTTCCCAATGGGCAGCATTTAACAACCTTAAATGCCAATTAGCTGAGGATGTCATCTTGGCTATTCCAAGTCAAGATGGGAAGTTCAGAGTAGAAGCAGACTCAAGTGAAGGTGCAATCGAAGCCATACTATCTCAGGAACAGGATAGCAAATGGCGACCAGTCACATTTATATCCAAAGCACTCATGACAACTGAGCGCAACTATGAAATCTATGATAAGAAACTCCTCACCATAATGCTTGCTTTTGCCAAGTGGCAGCATTATCTCATTGGAGCCAGTCAAACCTTCGAAATCTGGACCAATCATCAGAACTTACGATATTTCTGACAGCCATAAAAGCTTAATCGCAGACAAGCCAGATGGGTCATGGAATTATCCAAATATGAATACATGCTTCACCATAAAGCTGGAGTAGCAAATAAAAAGGCAGATTTCCTCAGCCACTAGGCAGACTATGATCAGGAAGGAGATGATAACAAAGAGGTTATCCTACTATGACCTGAGCACTTCTGAGCAATGATTATGCTAATGGAAGAAGAGATGCATGAATATATCAAGAGCACTACATGTGACCCCCACAAGTGGGATCAAAGAATTGCCCCTTCACTTAATCATAAATGGGGGCTAAAAAAGAAAGGAGGGCTGATCTGCTATGATGAACAGATCTACATCCCAAGAGATCAGAGACTGCAAGGTGACATCATTGCCACATGCTATGATCATACAACCGCTGAGCATCCAAGAATTGCCAAAACCAAGGAATTAGTCCTGAGGGGATATTGGTGGCTTAAAATGGACCATGATATCACCCGATATGTCAAAGCTTATGAGACCTGCCAATAAGACAAGACTTCAACACAACACAAAGCAGCCCCACTTCATCTGAATGAGATTCTGTCATCACTGTGGACCCACATCTTGGTAGATATAATAACCGAACTCCCCAAAAGTGATGGCTATGATGCAATAATCATCATAGTTGATCACTTCTCAAAGGCAATCATTCCAATTGCATGTTCGACAGAACTCACATCCAAGGGATGAGTGAAAATACTACAGGATGAGGTGTATGCAAAATATGGCATGCCTCAAGTAATAATTTCAGACAAGAGACCACAATTTGTGTCCAAGTTTTTGGATGACCTATACTGACTCCTTAATATCAAATGAAACACTTCAATGGCATATCACCCATAGATGGATGGCCAAATAGAACAGGCCAATCAAAAAATTGAAAAGTACCTTAGACTTTTCATAAACTATTGACAAGATGACTGGACAGAGTGGCTAGCACTAGCTGCATTCCAACACAATAACAGAATTCACTTGGCAATGGGAAAAACACCATTCTTTGTGAACTATGGATGAAACCCACCAGTTGCACAAGTGGGATGGCTCCACATGACAACACCAGCATCAGTGAACTTTGCAACAACAATAGCAAAGATCCACAACAAAACAAGGAGGGCCCTCAAAAAAGCTGCTTCAACAATGAAGAAACAGTATAACAAGCACCGATGCCTATCACACCAGTATTTAACCAATGATAAAGTTTGATTAGATACAACAAACCTCCATCTCCTGAGACCAAAGCAAAAACTGTCTGATAAATGAACAGGACCATTTAAAGTTCTTGCCAAACTTGTCAACTCTGTATACAAGTTACAGCTACCAGTAACTTGGAAAATTCATGATGTTTTCAATGAAACATTGTTAACACCATATGTATCCCCAGCCTTCCCAAATCAAGAACGACCACCTCCACCACCAGCCAAACTCATTGACAATGAAGAACACTATAAAATCAATGAAGTGCTAAACCACAAAACATGAAAGGTTAAAGCATGAGGCAGAGGCATGAAAACAACTGTTGACTACCTCATCAGCTGAAAAGAATATAAACCAGAATCAAACTAATGGGTTAATGAAAAATATATGAATGTGGAAGAAGCAATTTGGGACTACGAACACAGAATCAATAAAATGGACATGAAGGGGGTCATGTTCAACATTATCCCAAATTCTACATCCGACAACAGGTCAAAGTCAGCAATCAAGGAGGATGGAGAGGCTGACTCTGAACATATACTCAAGTGACAAAGGGAGGATGATGAATATCTAGCCAGATATACATCAACTAATCTGTCATAAATGGTGTGGTGATCAATCAAGCATGGACCAGTCCACTTATCCTAACTTAACCATCGGGACAATGGTCTTAAGGAGAGGGTAATGTTATGATTTTTTCCATTTTCTTTCTTTTTTTTCTCCTCTTTTCTTTTGGAAATGACCCCTATCTTTGCTTAGTCAAGGCACTTAGGCTAGCACTTATGATCACAGGAAGGCTTAGTCAGCAACCTGATCAGTCATCATCTTGACGCACTGCTGTGTGCTGTGAAGGGAGAGACAATACTTCTTTTGTCACTAGGAGGCAGTACAATAGTAACAGCACAACAGTGAGACAACAGCCTTTGTGGAGAGCCTGGCAACAGCAGGGGTAACAGCTCCAGGACAGACAATATCTTTTGTAAATGATCTATTAATAACCAAGTAGCAGAATAGTATTTAAGTAGAGTAGCTCTTGCTGTAATACCTCAGCATTAAGCTAAAGTTTATTCTTCACTATTTTATCTTGAGCTCAAGCTTCTTGCCACAGCCTTGACTACACAACTCTGTTGACACAAGTGAACTCAGTCAGTCTAACCCAAAGTGCAAGGTTCTGAACTGTTTATCACATGTTAATAGTCATGTGGAATTTGGGCCTAACAATATCACAACAGACAAGAAGAATGGAGAGGCTGATGCTGCCCCTAACAGGGCAGGACATACAGAACCAGGCCACCTGCTATCTGGAGGACACATCACAAATAGAACACGAGACTTACCCCTAAATTAACTATCAGGATGATGGTCTTAAGGAGAGGGTAATATTATGATTTTTCCTATTTTCTTTTCTTGAATTTTTCAGGACAGACCCCTATCTATGCTTAGTTAGGGCACTTAGGCCAGTGCTTATGATTGTGGGAAAGCTTAGTCAGCAATCCAGTCAGTCATTGTCTTGATGTGCTGCTGTATACTGTGAAGAGAGAGACAATACTCCTTTTATCGCTAGAAGGCAGTACAACAGTAACAGCACAACAACAAGACAACAGCCTTTGTGGAAAGCCTGGCAACAGCAGGAGTAACAGCTCTATGACAGACAATATCTTTTGTGAATAACTATTAATAGCCAGATAACAGAACAGTATTTAAGTAGCATAGCTCTCACTGTAATACCCCAGCTTCGAGCTAAAGTTTATTCTCTACCATTCTATCTTGAGCAACTTGTGAAAAGCCTTGACCACACACTCTATTCAACACATCAGTGAACTCAGTCAGTCTAACCTGAAGTGCGAGATTCTGAACTGTTTATCACATGTTGATAGTCACATAGAGTTTAGGCTTAACAATTTCCAATTGACTACTTGAGATCATTATTAATATCCCTCATAGCTGGGCTTTAAACAAATGCTATATGATAAGTTCATTGATCTGGCAGTGCAAGAAGTGCACAAACAGAAGATCAAAGACTACAAAATGGGTGATAAAGTGGCTATAGACTACTTCAACAAGCTAGAATAGCTTGTGAAACTCACTGATATTTGAGATGACATGACAAACAATAGGCAAATGATCAAGGCTCTCAAGAGAGGTGTTCTCTTCTCCTATGTTACAATTATCTCTGCTATCAGCATTAAAGCACTAATGCTGGTAGAATATGATGAATGAAAAGAGAGAGTTATTAAGATGTATAAGAAGTGACAAAGACAGAAAGTGAAACAATCAACACTGCAAGACTATTCAAAGAAGTCAACACTGCTAACCTCAAACAATGTCAAATTGAAAACAACTATCAGGAAATCATCAGGAACCTCAATGGCCCCAGTCTATGGCATGCAGAAGACAGGAATGGAAACAACTTATACAGGAGTGGAAAAGCCTATAGACATTGACCAAATGAAAAAAGAAGAAAAGTGCTTCAACTGTGGGCAGAAGAGCCATATAGCCAAGGACTGCCCAAAGAAGAAACAAACCAGAAAAGATATTCAAGCTCAGATTGTGGAGCTTCAGAAGGAAGAAAAAGAGCTCAGCATAGATGCAAAGATAAAGAAAGTAAAAGATGGGGCTGACCAGTGAGCAATTCCATTGGATCAGCCAAAGACTTTCATAGTGTGCTAATAGCAGCCACTAGTTGGACTGACAGTATTTTTACAGTTACTCCTATGCATATTCTATATGAGCATTTGAATATACTCTGACTTTTAACTCTACATGCTGATAAATCACAAAAAAAAACTCAAATGTCTATAGGCTGAACAGGAGCAGAGAGCCCCAACAGCTGGCTCCAACTATTCAGGACTAAATAGACATGGTGAGCCATCAAAGATGTCAAAACAAAAGAAGTGGCAAAAGCAGTGCTTTAGAACTGGGTCCATAAGACTTGAGCCAAAGAAGTCATTGACAATGCCATTGAAGAAATCCAGAAGGCCAAGCATTGCTATGCCCTGGAATAGCTCAACAAACTCTGGGGACCAAAAAGGTTTATCTGATGGTCTAAAACTCCAGAATGAGATCTGTTAGTGAAGATACAAATTAAAACACTTATATCTTGAACTACATATATAGTGACAGCTTTAATCAACAGTGATTGTACTGGTAGCTCCATTAACTGGGCCTTTATTGAAAAGTACCATCTTCTGACAAGAGCAACTGCTGTGCCCATACTGGTATATAATGCTGATGGCATAAAAAACCAAGCCAGCTCTATTACCAAGTTTATCAAGTTATGACTCATGATTAGAGATCATTTTGAAAGGATTGATCTCACTGTAACAGACCTTGGAATAAAAGAAGTGTTCCTCAGACATGACTGATTAATCAGGTACAACCTGCTGATCAACTGAAAAACCAGAAAAATAACGTTTGCCTATTACAGATGTCATAAACTTCTGTTCAAGCTATCAGATCAAGATTCTGAGGATCAGTGGGATGAAGAAATGGAAGATGGGGAGACCATCCTCACCATTAATCTCCAATATGAAATACACCTTCAAGCCATGCACTATGCCAACTATTTAGCTGCTAAAGCTAACAAGCAGAAGGAGGAGAGGATATTTGAGGAGATGGTATCTGAGTGGGCATGAGACTTCAAGAATCTGTTCAAGAAGGAAAGCTTCAATGAGCTCTCTAAATCCAAACCCTGAGATCATACCATTGAGTTAATTCCAAACACTAATACCAATCTTGACTGCAAGATATATTCACTCAGGAACAATGAACAGCAGAAGCTCAACAAGTTTCTCAATGAAAACTTGTCCAGCAGGAGGATCAGACTATCTAAATCTCCTATAGCATCACTATTCTTCTTTGTCAAGAAGAAGAACAGCAAACTCTATCTAGTCTAAGACTATCAGGAGCTTAATGAGATGATGATTAAAAATCATCATCCTCTTCCTTTGATCTTGGAACTGATAGACAAGCTACAGGGTGCTAAGTACTACATCAAACTCGATGTCTGATGGAGATACAACAATATATAAATTAAAAAAGGCAATAAATGAAAGGCAGCCTTCTGGACTAACTGAGGATTATTTGAGCCAACTGTTATGTTCTTCAGACTCACCAACTCCTCCACAATATTTCAATGGATGATGAATGATATCTTTAAAGATCTCATCTCCACTGGAAAAGTCATTATTTACCTTGACAACATCCTAATCATGTCAAAAATAAAGGAAGAACATAGGAGGTTGATATGACAAGTGTTGAGCCTCATGAGGAAGCACAAATTGTTCTTTAAAGCAGAGAAGTGTGAATTAAAGATACTTGAAACTAAGTACCTTAGAGTAATCATCAGTGAGGAGAGTATATAAATGGATCTCATCAAAGTCACAGGCATCACTGAATGGCTGGCACTCACCAAGAAAAAGGAACTTCAATCTTTTCTAAAGTTCACAAACTTTTATCAATAGTTTATCCAGAACTACAGTAAAATAGTTTGTCCTATGATGCAGCTCACAGGAAATTCCTCTTGGATATGAGGTTTCTCTCAACAAACTGCCTTCCATGAACTCAAGAAGCAACTAGTGGAGGATGTAGTCCTGGCAGTCCTGACACAGAAAGGAAAATTCCATATAGAGGCTGACTCTAGTGAGAGAGCCATCAGAGCCATACTATCCTAAGAACAGGATGGTAAATGGTGATCAGTGGCTTTTCTCTCAAAAGCACTATCAACCACAGAGCAAAATTATGAAATTTACAACAAAGAGTTGCTCACCATAATGCTCACTCTGGAAGAATAGTGACATTACCTGATCAGGGCCATGGAGGAATTTGAGATCTGGACTGACCATCAGAACCTGCAATACTTTTGTCAACCACAGAAGCTAAACTAGAGGCAAGCCTGCTGGATGATAGAGCTCAGCCAGTATCAATACACTTTGCACCATAAGGCCAGAGTTGCTAACAAAAAGGCCAATCTTTTCAGTCAGCACACTGATCACAATCAGAGAGGAAACAATAATGAAGAAATAATATTATTGCAGCCTGAACACTTTTAGGCTATGATAATGCCAATGAAGAAAGAGATCTATGAACAGATCAAAAGTGCCATAAGAAATACAAGCAAATAGGATCAGAAAGTAGCTTCCTCCCTAAATCATGAGCAAGAGATGACAAAAGAAGGAGGAATAATTTGCTATGATAGGCAAATCTATATCTCAAGAGACCAGGCATTGGGGGGTGAAATTATCACCACCTGCCATGACCACATAACTGCCAGACATCCAGGCATTGCCAAAACAAAGAAACTCATACTACAGGAATATTGGTGGCTGAAACTGGGCAATGATATTATCAGATATGTCAAAGCCTGTGAAACTTGCCAACAAGGGAAGATATCTATGTAACCATGAGCAGTGCCTCTACATCCAAATGAGGTTCCAACAGCCTTATGGATCTATATTTCAGTTGACATGATCACTAGACTCCCAGAATGCAATGGCTATGATGCTATCATCATCATCATTGACCAGTTCTCAAAGGCAATCATTCTGATTGCATACTCAATAGAACTCACATCAGAGAGGTGGGCTAAAATTCTTCATGATGAGATCTATAGCAAGTATGGCATGCTGCAGATAGTTATCTCAGACTGAGGTCCACAATTCATCTCTAGATTCCTAGATGACTTGTACTGCCTCCTGAACATCAAACAAAACATGTCTATAGCCTATCATCTGCAAACCAATGGGCAAACAGAACAGATGAATTAGAAAGTCAAAAAATATCTTTGACTATTTATCAATTATCAACAAGATGACTAGATAGAATGGCTGGTGCTTGCAGCCTTTTAACATAATAATCATGTTCATTCAGCCACTAGAAAAACACTATTCTTTGTCAACTATAGCTGACACCCAAATATTGCTATAACTGAATGAATGCACACCTTGACCCCTGCATCCAGTGACTTTGCTGCCATGATGACAAAAATTCACAATAAAATAAAGGCTGCTCTTGAGAAAGCAGCCTCCACCATGAAAACACAATATAATCATCACTGTCACCTTGTCTATGACTATTCCATCCATGACAAAGTCTGGCTAAATACTACCAATCTCCATCTACCCAGACTGAAATGCAAACTTGATGATAAACACACTGGTCCCTTTCCCATTATTGCAAAGATCAAGACCTCCACATATCACCTTCACCTTTCAACACATTGGCAAATTCACAACATCTTTAACAAATTCCTTCTAACACCTTATATCACATCTGCTTTCTCAAACCAGAAACACTCATCACCACCACCAGACCTAATTGATGATGAAGAATATTATAAAATCAATCAAATATTACACTACAAACTCTGAAAAATCAAGGTGTATAGTGATGGCATGACAACAACTATTGATTATTTGGTTAGTTGGAAGGGTTACAGCTCTGAATCTAATCAGTGAGTAAATAAAAAATGAATGGATGCAGTGGATGCTATATGTGATTATAAACTATCCCTAATTAAGCCATCAGAACAATGGTCTTAAGGAGAAGGTAATGTTATGATTTTATCCTTATTCTATTTCTTTTCTATGACTAACCCCTATCTATACTTAGTCAGAATACCTAGACAAGCACTTAAAACCATGAGACCAAGCTTAGTCATCATAACTAGGCTGAGTCTGTCATTGTCTTTTGATGCAACAGTGTTGTCTGACAATGCATAATCAGTCTTTTATATGCAGTAGCAATGTCCAAGAACAAAGAGCACAAAAGACATGACAACACACAATAGGTAGCCATATTATTAGTTACAACTTGTATAGTATTTAAGGAGGCTCACTCTTGCTGGTAATCTCCAGCTTCAAGCTAAAGTTTACTTTCACACTATTCTATACTCAAGCCAATCCTAAGGCCTTATGACATACCAATCAGAATATGCATTAGTGGACTCTGTCAATCATCTGAAGTGCAAGGTGACATCAGTTTATCATGTGGTTCTGCTCACATGATGCTTGGGTCTAACACTGTGAGGACTGTATTTTAGTGAAATATGCTTGCTATCTCTTTGATGAGCCCACCAATCTCAATATTGACTCACTGGAGCTTGTTGCAATGAATTTATGGAAATCATCTCAAATAGTGTCACTGAATGGAAAGACTTATATGATGATATTCACTGATAGTGGTACATCATTCAAGGTGGGGGAATTTCTAGCAGACAAAGCAGATGATACTACTATAGCTGCTTTTGACAGATATAAGCATATGGCTGAGACTCAGACTGGCTGAAAGCTTAAGCATGTACATGCTGATCATGCTTTTGCAGAGGTAAAGTGAAAACAATACTGCAAGGAGCATGGGATCATTCTGGAATTAACTGCATTCCACTCATCAGCCCAAAATAGATTAGCTAAACATGTCTTACACACCACCATGAAGGATACAAGAGCTCTACTAAGTGACTCTAGCCTTGCTGACCATTACTAGGTTAGGACCATCTCTATATCAATCTTCATATAAAACCTTATTCCTTCAAGTCACCATCCTGGAGTGGTACCAGCAGAGGGTTTCTCAAAGCAACAACAGGATGTGAGATTTTTATGAGTGTTCAAATCCACTTGCTAGGCAAAGAAACCTATAGCTGATGGGATTTTGGTAGATAGCAGAACTAAATTCAATGATTGATCAAAGAAATGCATCTTTCTCAAATATTCAGAGTCTAATTACTGTGTACTCAATCAATTGAAACATGTGTTCATATCTCATAATATCATCTTTGATGAAGGACCAGTGCACTGAAGTGTGAGTATGGGGGAGACAGAGAATGAACTTGCACTCACTACTTCTACTTATACTGAAATGCCTATGCTAACTGAGTCAATGCCAGATGCTCCCATAGAATTAACTCTTCACTGATCAATATGCTTAATGCATTCTAGTGCTAATACTGCCAAATCTCTGATATCAAAGCAATGAGAGGCCAGGGCTCATATAAGTGGAAATGATTAGGCAATTAACAGCAAATAGCCATATGCTTCAATAGCTTCTGGTAACTCACCTGATCTATATATCTCACAAAATTATCACAATACACTGCATATTGATAAAAAGTGATAAGAGGTAGCTATGGATATGAAATACCAAATGCATATGATGAAGCATATATGGAACCTAGTTGACAGACCAGTGGGTGTAAGTGTGATAGATTGTAAATAGGTCTATGGTATGAAATGGGATGGCAATAGTAATTGGATCAGAAATAAGGTGAGGCTTGTTAGGAAGGACTACACTCAACAGTATGGACTCAACTATAATGATACTTAGACTGTGATGACTCATCTTGAATCTGTATAGATGTCAGCTGCTGTTACAGCAAAGCTTGATCTTGTCTTATAGCAAGTGGACTTTGTTTCAGCATACTTGAATAGTGAGACAAAAGAAAACATCTATATGTATCAGCTTCCAGGATACATAGTCAAAGAACAAGAGAATAAAGTGTGCAAACTCATTCATACTATTTATGAGACTATGCAGGATGGCTATAATTGGTTTGAGACACTTGAGAAAACCTACAAAGACCTTGGATACCATGCATCAAAGACAGACCCATGCATATGCACTATTTTTGAGTCTGGAGATAAGTATACTATCACAGATACATACACTGATGATTTGTGAGGAGCATTGTTGACTACAGAAAAGGCAAGCCAACAGAAGAAGGAATTAGAGAAGAAATAGAAGCTCACTGATATGGGAGAGAACCATTACTTTCTGGAGATGAAGATTGAATAAGACCTCAAGGCTAGCACTATCACCTTCTTGCAGTGCCTATATTAGGAGAATATATTCCTAGACTTCAATCTTAGATATGTATAGTTATGAACCACCCTTTTATCTGTCAGAATCATACTTGACAAATCACAGTCTCTGAATACTCAAGCAAAGAAGGATGCTATAGAAAGATTCCTATACTGATAACTGCTAGACCACATTATGTGGTGACAGCTTGCAACTTATCCTGACTTGTGCTTCTCTGTGAGCCTGCTTGCTCACTTCCAGTCTAACCCAGGGATGGAGCACTGAAAAGCATTAATATATATCCTTGGATATATAAAGGGGATAATAGACCTTAGTATCTCTTTCTCACATGAGCAGCCATTAATGCCTGTTGGATTTGTAGATACAGACTATAGAAGTTGTAAGGATATGACTTGTTTGACATCTAGCTATGTCTTCACTATAGTGGGTGGTCCAATTTGCTGAAGCTCAAAGTATCAGGCTACTGTCACCCTGTCCACTGTTGAGGCTGAATATATTTTTCTTACTTTTGCAGTGCAACAGATGATATGAATATTGTCTTAGATAGATGAGGTCTAACTACCTCAACCTTGCCTTGATGTATTGTACAGTGACAACCAGAGTGCTGTGGCATTAATGACAAACACATGGTCTCATTAGAAAGTCAAGCATATCTATATTTGAGAACATTTCATTAGAGAGCTTGTGAAAGACAGTGAATTACATTTTGAGTTTGTTTGAGGGAATGCAAACTCTGCAGATATGTTTACTAAGCTTTTGCCTCATGATATGCACAATGGTTTTCGGCCTAAGAGCGTTTTCCTCACAGTAGCTGCCACGGTAATCGACGAATGAAACCAGCATTTATATGTCAGCACCGTCGTCGGGGAGAAGCTTGTAAGGGAGTAAAACACCTTCAACGAGGGAGCTAATTGGTTCTTCATGATGTTGTTGTTTTTTTTTGCTCGAAAACGTACACCGTGGAGGCCCAATGGGCTGGGAGTAACAGATTTCGAGGGATGGAACGGGCCCTCAGGCTTCAGGCATAAATGAAGATCATGGGTGTAGAAAGAAAGCTGTTGCCAAGCGAAGTGTGAAAAGGAAATCTGTTGACACGCCACTTTCGCGTCGTTGATCATCATGTGAAAAATTTGCCGCTCTCGGTTGAGTTACCTGGCTGTGGAGTTTGCTGCGCCCTTCACGCTGCCTGTCGACTTTCTATACGTGAGTATAATTTCTGATTCTGCCTCTTTTCTAAGCATGCTAAAATGGAACCCTCAGGTTCAAGCGGTGACGTTATGGTGAGCATTCCGTAGGCTTATATTCTCCGGTGCTAGCTTACTATCGAATAAATAGGTTCCGGTCAACAATCGCGCTCTTCAATTTCCGTGTATCCCCCATTTTTGACATAGAAGATCACGATTCTGGTATCTATCTGCCCCCCACTATGTCGCCACGGCTGTCTGCATCCACGCCGTACAACCATCTCCGGTCCCAGACACACCTTTCCGACACCAGGGGATCCAACGGTGCCGTCCGCTTCTCCTCGCGAGCCCTCCCCAGTGCGAACGGCGGCTTCCCCCCCCCTTCCTAGTTCCCTATGCATGTCATAACCACCACCGGCCTGTCACCCACCACTGCGCTATGGATAATGCAATGTATTGCCGATAGGTGTGCCCAAGTCCACCATCGACACCTACGGGCCCTAACTCCACCCACCTGCAACATTCTTGGTCATATTCGCAATGGTACGGTACATATCATCCTAGAACTTTTTGGATGCCACTCGTTTTCACCTTGCGGCACGTTTCTGCAGAATAAAACTTCCTTCCTATCTCCATGAATGCATCATATATTTCGAAGTATGATTGAGTATAAGTTGAAATTCCTTGTGGAGCACGGCCATAAGTTTCTATCGCTTTGTTGTATTCTCTTCTTTATATTCGGAAACAAGAAAATTAAGGATAAGAGTGTTGGCATGGCCATTGATCAGATATCTTTCCTACGCTCTGAATTCTACACCATGCACCTAAAAGATGAAGAAGCCGAAGGAATATGGTGGTCATTTTTTATGGAACGCTGTATACGAAACTAAGAACGTGAACTGCTTTCTCGTATGATGGTATGACTACACATCGTGTATCACGAATAGACTGCAGAGTGGAAGGGAAACAATGACAAGGCAGCCGCTGAAGGTATCGAATCCAAAGGAAATTACTTACCGATATGAACGCCACGTTTCATCTTCACGGCCCAGTAGCTGAACCTGCCCGCTGAACAAGTGTGACACATATCGAGTCCCATATAGGTTTCCTTTTCATCGGTTTTGACTTGCTCTCGCGGTCGCCGACGAAAGGCGACTTTTGGATGATACCCGACAAGTCTATATTCTCCGTCGAAAAGAAGAGCTTCAAGAAGCCAACATCAACATCTTGTCCCTCCCTTAGTGCGTACATATGCGGCACAGTCCCACTCGCGCCGTACCCGATGGTCAACAACTCTCTGGCAGGAAGAGAAACATCAACGGCGCCATCTTTTGCACTTCCCGGCTGATAGTACGAATCTGAAAAGGCAGGTGATCTGGTCAGTCGAACGGGAAGTGAGGATCAGCAAGACAGCGCACCGATGCTCAAATCACTGACATCAAAATAGAACATCGAAACATAAAGAGGTACCGACATCGTATTGGTTATCTTGAATCCATACATTGCGTCCTCATCGACATTGACGGAAATCACACCTTCAATGTTCAGATTATCGCCATCGGGTTCCAAAATCTCTTGTAAGTCATCTGTGAACTTCCCGGTCTCTTTAAGCTTCATACACTCGAGCGTGACGTTGCTGGCCAGGGGGGCCCCTTGGCTAGTAGAACAATGAAGGTGCCAGTAAAAATCAGCGGAACACTGAAGAATGCGGTGGATAGTGTCTGAATCATCGATTTTGACTTTGAATGGCATGCGTGTTAGCTCATGTTGTCGACAGCGCTCATCCATGATCTCGAAATGGACAACATCACCATCCGCGCCAATGACCAGATCCGGCTTATCGCTGCGCTTCTCCACCAAACGGAATCGCCTCTTTGCTGCTTCGATGCTTTGCATCTCGTCGGCTATCTGCTTAAAGACACCGAGTAATTTTATATCAGGCTCGATGAAAAGGCAAATATCCTGTCCCTCGCCGACTCCAGTCTGCAAGGCATATCCAATACTAGCAAGGGAGAATGGTGTTTCATCGCCGCGCGGAGCGAAATCGCACGTGGTGGTAAAAGCGGTGGTGGTTGAAGCAACGACAGTTCCAAGCACAGATACCACGTTTCTATCAGCGAAGACAACGAACTCGGCCTTGCTTGTGATCCCATGGGCCTCGCCAGCTTCCAAAGTGTACCGTCCCGGCATGCCAGAGGCACGGATGGGGTATAATTCACATTGTGGGTTGGTTACTTTGGAATTGAAAAGATATCGGTTTTGGTGGACTCCTTTGCACTGTGGATCTTGCCTATAACAGATAGATCAGTTTTAGTAGACTAGGATACGAAAGTGGGCCTACGCGGGAAGATCAGGCAGATTGGTTATTACATCCTTGTATGTAAGCTTGTCGACGCCGTTGTCCTGTAACAAGATCAACAACGCTGAAGTAAAGGCGCCACGTCCGAGTTTCTCCATGGCTGCCTGTCCCGCTTTACATGCTGAAAGGAGCATATGTGACGACAGACCGGACTTCTCGAATCCCTTTGCAACGACACCCGCCCGAGCATCCGGCTCAATGTCATGCAAGAGGTCTTGATCAACTGTATAAGTCTTAGAGAGATCGGTCCCGCGAACGGCAAAAGTAGGATCATTGCCTTCCATTCGCGTGCCCGAGCCAGAGTGACAACAATCAAAAATGACGGTCTGTCGATGCACTTGATCAGATACCATGCATGATAAGAACAGGTGGAACCTTACGATGTTGTCAGATTTTTTCGCAGCGAGGTCTGCAAGAAGATGAGAGAGCCTCACATCTAGTACTCCTTGACCTCGCTTGGAGTCACTCGACTCGCTAGGATCAAAGTCGTGTGAAACAAGCATTTGTATTTTCTTGCTGGTGCTGGGCCATCCAGACGGCGCATCCGCTTCGGCTCCGTGCCCTGCATAGTAGATGAGAATCGGGTCGTCCTTTTTGATTGCTGCATTGTCCCCAAGCCTCTTAATCTCTGTCTCGATAGTAACTCTCGTGGCATCCTCGTTGCGAAGATTCTTGATTTGGTCTTTTGGAACGAGGAGTCTCTTGCAAAAATGTATTGACTGCGTCAGCATCGGCAACTGCACCCTTCAGATCTCGGACCCCATTCGAAAAGTATTTGTCGATGCCAATAACCAGTGCATATAGGGGCGGGGTAGAGCTAACAATCCCATAATCAGTACGTATATCCTAGGACGTGAAAATAAAACCAACCATCCAAAGGTAATAGGCTGAGGAGGACTATGAAGGATAGAGTCATTATGGGTCATTCAGATGGACAGGATCTACGTACGACGGAAGAGATTCAGGCTTTTGCTCTGGAAGACCATCTATAAACCTGAAAGGTTTGAACGTTAATCAGTTGATCGTCTTCTGCACAACGATCTCTTACGTTGGAGGAGGCGGGGACCTGTCGAAACCAGAGATGCAATAGGAATCGTCAGGAGAATTGGAAAGTTACTGACAAGCCCAGATGCCATAGCAGATCTGATACAGTACTGACTGTGATGTTGAGCCAGTGAAGAAACATCCAGATGGAAGACGGAGACGCAAGAGTGGATTGTGCAATGTACATGTGATTTGGACCACATGGTAAAGAAGCACGACACTTATAGATGTGGCAAGGCCCGTTTCATCTGATTCTCTGAACAATGTAAAAAACTGCTGCAAAGGAGATCCGTCCGTGCATTGACACCTTCCGTCAATCGGTGCCACTTACCAGCCATGGATCGTTGCGCTTGCCAATAGAAACACCGGATAAGATATTATCAGAGAATGGTGCTGTGGTCGGGTCATATTAGTCGGCGTCGAGTTATTGCTTGAGGGCAGCGCATTGGGAGCGGTATGATTTGAAGCCTCCTCAAGCTGTTTACGAGCCTCTTTATTCACAGCACAGGTAGATGTTATCGCAAGTAAAGCTGGCGCTATCTTCGCTATCTGGTCCTGAATGCCATTCATCCACCGCGAGAACAGCAAGTCCCACGATATCTGCTCGTTTTTTTTTCGCACAAAAGTCAGGCACTCGGCCAAACGTATGGACTCAATGCAAAGAATGCCCAATTTATAAGCGCATTTTTGGTATAGCTGGGGAGAGGTGTTGATAGAACACGTTGGAGACGAAGTGTGGAGGCAAGCGCATACCGGGGAAGTGGAAATGAGGCTCGTCGATCTGCCTGCTGTGGTACGAGACAGCATCCAAGTGTTTGTATAGAAAAAACCGGCCACTTGAGAGCTATCGCGAACGAAAGCAGAAATGCAATGCGCAAGCGAAACATGCCCTGCGTATTCGCCTTCGGATGAATTCGGTGAATGGAACAAAGGGAAAAGCGCCGATGGTCGCAAATCCCGCCTTACGCGATGCATTCGCGACGATTTGAAGCCGACCTGCAACCGTTATGTCTAGGGTACGCGGCCACAAGAATTGCGCTCGTGAGGTGTTGCCTCTTCGCGTAGGGGGACAAACGTCATCAAGAAGACCAGAAGAAAAGTATGTCTCTAGCTGAGACTGAAAGTCTTGGATGGAATCGATACTCTTCGGGCACAGCCTTTGCAGGCTAGAGTAGTAGTTTAGAGAAGGGGAGGAGAGAATACTGTTGAACGCGAAGGCAGCGGGTGACAAAGGAGTGGGAGAGCGGAAAAGGGGCTGGTTTAGCATCCCAGGATAGTCAAACGAAGAGGAAATCCCATCGTATTCTGTCGAAGAATGAGAAAAGTGATTTGACCATCTCATCAGGAAACTCACTAAATGGCAAGTAACCGGACTGAGATGGACCCACAGATACTGTCGAAGATCGACTACGGGCGATAAACTACGAATCGACGCGTTCTGTACGGCTGTAATATCCATATTATATCTTAAAAGCATATATCTATGTCTCCGGGAGCACCGCTAGCATGTAGAGCAAGAGAGGGACGTCGTTGGTGAAAGCAGATTCCAAGTTTGGATGTGCGCCACAATGCCGTTTTCCGGCCATCCCGGAATCCGGACCGAATTCACTGATACCGTTCTCGACGCCCCTCTCATCACCGAACTTTCTGTCTGACATGCTGCTTGCTGCTCTCACGTTTACTGCCGCGAATTGCTACCACTGAACCTCTGTTGGAGCTTTTGTTCTGTCTTTCGGATGTCAATACTCTGGCCCACTGGCACGAATCTGTAGAGCGCTTTGTCATCATCAAGACGCGTATGTTGGATGGTTCTCGCTCTTGGGATTTAGCGCTGACATCGTGTATCTCATAGTCTGCAGATTTTGAGAAGCCGTTTTTAGGACGTTGAAAGAGGACAGCGATCGACGGAGCTGACTACAGGCTTTTGGCAGCATTGTAGGTAATTTCTTCCATATGCCGGGTCATGATTTACAGCTCGCTACATAGGAACATATATCACAACTCGTGTATCTAGAGAAGAGAACCGTTTAATTCAGCAGCGGGTGTGCTCCCACCCAAAGATTGAAGGACGCAAAGAGCCAGTTATACAATACAATCGCAAGAAAGCGCCAAGGTAAGCTGTTCTGATATCTTCTGCTCCTTTCTCTCAACCAAAGTATAGCAATTATAGCATATTTGGGACGATTTTGTACCACGAATGGTTCCCAACGGCTTGCTGTAACTTTGATGATGCTCGAGGATCAGCGAATTGGAAGGTAAGGAGGGCGCATAACTGCCCGCTGCTTTGCATTACTTGAATGAAAGGTCTCAACTGCAGTCAATAGAGGCTGAGAGTTTCTGACGGCCATCAATGTGCGTATAGCTCCTTCTCTCCTTCTCTCGCTGAATTGAATTACCTTTTTATAGGTGGTCTAGGAATCAGCAGCACATTTGGGCTTGTTCTCATCCCACAGCACCACAGCTACAACTATTAACCTTAAGCCAAATTGAAGTCCCTCGCCAATCATGACAACAGTAACCCTGGCACTGGCTCATACGTCAAAAGCTTACGTCCACGTCAGATTCCCCGTCATCCCTATCCACAGCCCTCACCCATCTTATTTTTCGCTTGCATATCCTAGCTTCGATTTTGCGGTCCCCAGAATTGTGTTCCATTCCCTTGCGATCCGCCGGATAGAGTGTTGTCATTCTTGTGCACCGTTTTCCAGACACGCATACCACCCAAGTCGCTTGTTTATCCTAGATTCCAAGTAGGCCTCAAATTACCTTTTATTCAAGTTCTCTGATGCCGATAAACTACAACTAGGTTGGACCAGGGATGGAAACGCTGGAGAAGAGCAGCGAGTTTTTCTTCCAACGGAAATGCCGGTGGGCAATGCGATAAAAACTATGATCATTGTAGAGATTGGCCACCACTTCTGCTGGGCTACTGCGTGACGACTTTACCGATTACCAACGATGTCTACGCTGGAATTCTGTCAGATTTACGAAGTACGCTTACTACTTATAATTCAATGGACCTCGACTAAATCTTGTTTGATAGACTGTCTCTGCCTCCTATTCTCCGACCAAGTGTTGTGCTTCAGTCATCGTCATCCTTCTCTCTCATGTCTCAATACGAGTCGGACTCTGCCGTTCCAGTGCATCCTTACGCTCAGCTTTTTCACGGGTCCCCATCCAGTCCTGACGTACGAATATTTCCTTACCCACCGTATCAACTATGAACTGAGGGATTACCATGCTTCAAAATTGTTGCCGGTCTGTGCTTCGGTTCGATATCATCCATCAGAGTAACGTACCTCTATAGATTGGAGACTCGAACTTCATCTGGCTTTTCTATGTTTTCCCAAGTGTTCAAATGTATATTATCTTATAGATTCAGAATATGATTACGTCCAGATGCTTGGAATGATTACAGAGAGTGAGATGAGCTTGAGTGCTCGAGTTTCAATGAGGCCATTCTTATTATGCAAGTCTAGTCTGTATAAAAGACAATTATCGAAAAGAACTTCCATATTATAGAGGGCCGTTGGAGTCCAATAGTCTTTTGTGGATGACATTGATCACACTGTGGGTATATATAGTTGACATATTTCGTAACACCTTTGTGTCCATTCTTCCTAGGTGTAAGCAGTTTTTACGCATCCACCTCATGCTCAACGTTCTTCACTTGGTTGATACTTCCTCCGTCAACAAAATCCTTCTTCACCTGAGATACCCTCTCTTCATCTGCTAGCAAGTATCGCTCCGGTCGTTCCATCTGAACAGCCTCCTTATGTCGGAAGGCAAAAACCATTCCCCTGTGCTCTCTATACAAACGATCTATATCCTCTAGATGCCTATTCGAAGTCTCAGGATAAAAGAGGTATACAACCTAGAGAAAGCTTGAGCATGCCACCGTCTTTCATCAATAACTATGCATTGACCCACAGGAATAATCATGATATTAAACGTCATCCAGATAAGGTAGAACTTCCAGCCGAGGTTCTGAATGCCTGGAGGCGTAGCTTGTACGACGCAATAGTTGGATATCCAATTGCTCCCCGTGGCCAATGCCGCGCCCATTGTCCGCATTGATAGGGAATTGATTTCCACGGGGTAGAGCCAAGGAATGCCCTACAGTAACATAGCACTCAGAGAACTATCCTGTCAAAAAGGTACGCTCCGCACTCACCTGCCAACAGATCCCGAAGAAGATGTAGTACATGAAGAAAAAAGTGGTCGCGGCGGCACCATAGTTCGGCCTGCCGCGGGAGAGCAAAGCTGTAATGAAGATGTAACATACAGCCTGACCTGCCGCACCCCACATCAAGAGTTTTCTCCGACCGGCTTGTTCGATAAGGTGAAGGCCAGCGAAGGAGAAGACGAGGTACGAGATGGCATTGCAGGCAGCGAGGAGTCGAGAAAGACGGTTCGATAGACCGACGGAGTTCTGTAAGACCAGAGGAAGACTGTGAACAGTCAGCGAAGGAACAGATGTTAAGGGCTTTTAACATACTAGTAGCTGGTGACATTGATCCCGGACAACTGCTGCATCCATTGCGTCCCTAAGGATGGGAGCGTCAGGAACTTAACTCCAATGGAGAACGCATAACTCACCGGCGCCGAGGCCCATACGCTTCACCATACCAGTCTCGCCAGTGCGCCCATGCAAGAGATCCGACAAGCTAGGAGAGGTCTCTCTTTCGATGCGAACTGCCTCCAGAATCTCCGCCTTTTGTGCCATAATGACAGCGTCTGTCGACTTGGCGTGCTCTCCTTCAAGTGCGACGAGGATTGACATACCCTCTGCCTCACGCCCATGAGCGAGAAGCCAACGGGGACTCTCGGGAAGCCACGGAACGGTGCAAAGCATGATGGCGGAAAAGACAAGCTGAAAAGCAAGTGGGAACCTCCAGCTGACGCTCCCTTTGACATAGCTCAGTCCGAACGTCATCCAGTTGCTGATCGCGTATCCCGCAATGTTCATGCTGAGTAGGGACGTTATTCGCGTGCACACGCAGAGATAGAGAAGATTCCATACATCATTCCAAGAACGATAACCTTTCCGCGAAGTGAGGGCTTGGTGGTCTCGCTTTGCCAGACTGGGGCTGAGGCCGTGTTAATGCTACACGGACATCATTGAGAAGAAAAAACGGCAAAAGAACGGGGAAACGCACCCATTGCCTATGCCAGTTATGATGCGAGAAACAATGATTGTAGGTACATTATACGACGCGGTTTGTATGATGGCTCCAATGGACATCACGATGACTCCAAACATGAGCATCTTCTTCCGCCCAAACTTCTCGCCAATAACGAACGAACCCATGGCACCGAAAAAACTGTGAAGACGACTTGTCATATTCGAATGAAAGGCCCGAGACACTAAGCGACCTACCATCCAATATCATACAGAGACACAATTGTGCCTTGGAGGCTCGAGTTGGGGTAGCCCATCTGTTTCAAGAAATCATCCGTGACGATGATCCCGCCAAATACGCCTTGATCATATCCTAACACCTCTACTTGAACAGAAACGTGGGGAAGATGGGGATGGGTCGTACCAAAAAGCGTCATAGCCGTGATGCACGCGATATTGACCCAAGCGTTGAGTGTCATCCCCGTAAAGCCAAAATAAGGCTTCTTCTCTGACTTGACGTTCCACATGGTGAGCAATCTGATGGTGTATGGGCAAGACTCCGAGATCTGATGGCAAAATCGCATTTCTTCAATGGCGACCTTTTATACACCTAATATGTGGCGTCGGACCCTTTCAGATACAGTCGGTATTCGACATCACTTGGTATCGTACTGCGGCCAACCAGAGGTCAGCTGGGCACCGCACGAGGGAAGCAGAGCAGTATACAACGATCCGGAGACCCATTACCTGTTCACGAGACGCGTTTTTGATGTTCCATTTCAGTCTATTCCATTCCCTGCTTGATATCTGATTCCCGTCGCAAGTAGGATAGTCGCACAGAAAGTATCGCATTCCACCAGCATACAAGACCTGAGCATATACCTAAATGACGAGGATAAGAAAAAGCGCAATGAGGGCACATCAGTGAGTACGCACGAAAGATACTTTAGAGGATCGTAATAAATATAAACTGAGCAAAGAAGCGAATGATAAGAATGAGCCAAATGAGGACAACTGTGAAGGTCACCTTGGCATATATAGTCGTTGTTCCTCTACCTGCCGTTCCATTATTACGAACATCTGAGAACCTGAATGAGCATCACGTTTCCACCAAAAATATCCCATAATTGCCTGTCCAAGAAATCCACAAAGGATACCAACAATGCTGATTAGGTATGGCCTACATCCAAAAGTTAGTGACCAAAGTTTGTATGGTAAATGTTGGCCTGGCACGCACTGGAACTCGAACGTTCTGAACCCGGATTAATATCCATTCCCCCTGAGCTCCACGACCATCGCATCCCCTGCGTCCGAGATGTGGCAGACAGTCAGAAAGTGCACTTTCCCACACCGGCTATCTTCGGCTCTCGTCCACTATCCCATCCGCCAAGACGACGGAGTGAAATACGATGGATCTATTGTCAAGAGGCAGGCTGCGCACGCTGTGATGAGGAAACCTCGACACTATGTATCTGGTGAGCAAGGGCACGGCGTCGTCAAGGCGGTGCCATGGCCCCATCAAGGCCGAGACTCGCATTCAACACCAACGCAACAAGAATACGGACGATGAGCAAGGGCATAACGTTTGCCAGTGTCAGTGCTGTACCATAAGGCACATGTACGTTCTTGTGATGTCAGGGACTGTTTTCATTGCTAAGAGTAATCGTTCGAGTTCAGGCCACTTCAACCAGTCTCTCCTTTGATGATGACCTTTGCGCTTCCACGATGGTCGACGAGTATAGTATGACGCGACGAAACAACCGCGGTGTAGGAACATGCTGTGTATTGAATGTCGGTGCGACTCTTGAACAAGCAGGCGGCAGTTGGTATGCGTACGCCTTTTTTTCCCTGTGCAGTGCTAACGCTCCTTCTTTTAGCTAGGCATCCAGCGAGCCCAATGAACCCAAGATTCCAAACCTTGGCTTACACAAGAAATGCGCAGGTCCCAGTTCTGAGATCCATAAAGGCTTGCTTGTACTACTCGACCTTTCCTCGAAGCTTCCTCCCATCATCATCTGCGGCGCCCGGCAGTTCTCTTCTATCATCCTCAGTAATAGTTTGGCCGGCTATGAAAGTCTTGTCCAAGAGCGACCTCATCATCAACACTCTGTAGGTATCTTTTACCCAGCAACTCACCTAGCTGAGCCTTTCCACAGATCCAACCTGCGTACCGACCCTCAGCTGGAGCCAGTGAACTGCTATGTTCGTCATTATCCACAGCAGGCAATGGCTAATGTTGATTCCCCCCTGGGCCCCTACTTCCTGGTACGCCTTTGTTAATTTTGTCTAACGACATATGGCGAACTTTCTTTCTTCTAGACGTGAGTCGGACTCTGGCCTCTGAGCTTGATTAATGTTAACTTCATTTCAGTATCACCATTCCATTAGTAATGCGTACGTAGATTCAAAGATCTCTGCGCCATACCGTCCCAGACTAACACATCAAAGTGAGATTGCATGCTATAACTTCTAGCTGAATACGAGTCCTTGACCCGCAGAGTCTTCACATCAAGCAATTTGAATTGACCATATGTTTTTTTTCCTCCTTCATTGGAGTCTAAATCCCGAGATGCTCATCTTCATCATATCGTAGTTATGTGGATGCTAGTGGTCTTGTGCGATAACGTTCGACTCAGACTGTACCTCCTTGAAAGCGGCGAGAGAAGAAAGAATAACTTTAGACAGATGCAAAGCTGCCAGGCCTTTAACCTATTCTGTCCATAAATCTTTTGGTGATTTCCAGTTTCTTTGCCTTCGTGCTAGGAGCGTAGTTCATTCCGCTACATCTCTATTTCATGTCAGTTTTCCATAGTGCACGCGGCACGCGTTGTTCATTTGTTATGTCTGATTCTCAACGCTTTGCATTTTTCAGATGTCTATAGAATGCATGTACAGAGACTGGCAAAGCAGCCTACGCCATCGTGACCAACCGCAGTACGGAGCCTAGGAAATTCTGCTGTCTTATGTCAGTCCTGCTTTCTCTTTTTCGTCGATCTGTCCTAGTCGTGGTTGGCCGCCGTTAAAAAATGATTCTCTGAAGAGCACGCCTTCCCATGATTAATATCTTCAGAAGCTTCCGTATCTTTCCAGTTCGACCTTTTTTCGCTCTCTTATTTCTTTCCATAAACATCATATTGGCATTTGCATATTATTGGATATTTAAATGATCCTTCCGCGGTAAAAGAACGCGTCTCTACACCCTCGCAGCTGCTCCGGAAATTTTTTTCAGTACGTTGATTTTCACATTTTACCTACTTCGCTTACCGGTGTATGTCAGTCCGATCTTTTGACTTCTTCTTTCGCGGGCTCTGCCTCTGCAGCCCGGAACCAACGCCGAGAAACTGGATTTAAGTCAGCTTGGCGCATCTTGAAGTAAGAAACGCCTTACAGGCTTGACCGTCTGCGAGCGCAGTCAGTAAAACAGAGAGCAAACATAGTCAAGGTAAATCACCAGTATCAACGGATAATGCTTGCGTGGACGCAGATGCGCCGAGCACTACTAATAAGAAGGCGAATACAAACTTCATTCTGATAGTGAGAAGGGAGAGATGCTGTTCTAAAGTGCAAGTCAGTGGTTTATATACGTTGAACGTTTCCGGAATTGATGATTTATTCTCATGGCACGAAAATAAATCCTCCCCCGAGGAAGCGCCCCTTACTCTTCAACGAACCCCAAATCTCCACCTTTAATTCGGCAATCCGGTGCATCTGTATCCGGACCCAGCCTATCTAAACACGAAGTGATCTCGTGTTTTCCGAGTTCCCCTCACTAGCTGTTCCAGTGCAACGCCCAGGGATTTTGTTTCTTGCGTCTATTGAATACATGTAGCATTTGACACGATCTGGAGCTTCGAAACTGCCCGTAGGAGCGGACGGTTCACGGCTGACGCCGTTTCTGATACAGGTGAACATTCCATCGTACCAATAGTATCGCTTAGATGAGTTGGTAAGATCTCCACATGAATTATACGATCGTTCGAGCTGAACAAACTTTTTCCTTGTGATTCTTTGGAGCGTATGCACGCCCCGCATTCTTCCATTATAGCCATTTCATAAAGCGACTAACCGTTACCCTACTTACACCCAACATGCTTCGTCCCATGACGCGCTCTGTGTTCCTGACGCTAGGCATCACTTTGCTTTCAATCGGCACAGCGCTCAACATACTCAGCACGCTATATGCGCGTCACGAAACCCCAGAATACTCATCTATCATAGGTGAGATATCGTCAAGTTCCTGTGTAATATCCTCAGATCTGATTTTGTCGAAGATTTACATACATACTGGGGAGAAATCAGCGAGCTGCCGGAACGAATCAACGACGCCGTGTTGAGATTCCAGTTCGGGAATTACAGTATCACGTCGGACGACGAATGGGCGTCTCTGACTCCTCCGCATGGAGGTCAGATCCTGCTGGACGGCAGCAAGTATGATGTCTCGTTGTACCTGCAGCTGAGGTGCTTGAATACAGTCCGTGTTGCCTTTGTGACACTTCGAGACATTTTCAACGGCGAGTCACTGGCACGCGACATTAATTCCATCGACTCCAAAGAGACGGAGTATTGCCTGGACGTTCTAAGGCAGACAGTACAATGTACCGCAGACATTACGCTGGAGCCTGGCCAGGTGCTCGTTTTGTCGGATGGTTCAACTGATATGGGAGTATCCGGAAATCATGTTGATCACGTTTGCAGGGATTGGGTCCAAGTGAGGGAGTTCGTTGAAAATAACCAGGAATCATGGGATCGTTAGAGGATGTGTAGGTGGTCAACCGTCGACCGTCGTCGTTGTAGTGCGTCTTCTAAGCTGAGGTCAACTATCTCCTATCCGTAATTGGCAGCAGGTATCATACAGAATCAGAAATTTTCCAGGGCCACATTCTCCTTCGAGGCTCCAGTTACGCATTCAAGAATTGTGCTTAACAGGGCGCATTTCCAATAGTTCATCGGGAGTATACTTCTTCATGTCAATGCCATCTTCTTTGATTGGTTCCGAGTGCAAGAGGGAGCTTTAGCTAAGAAGAGTTTAGCGTCGGTGACCTGTTATAAATTCTAGAGTGGTTATCGATCACGATGTCTACTAAAACGATGGCCTAGACTTTTGGATATGGTGCGGGACCAATGAACCCGCGGTTGCCCCGCGGAAGAAACGAAGCCAAGGGAACAATTTCTGCTGGTTCCTAGTTCGATGTAGCATCAGTTTTGTTGAGAAGGCCCATGTTCGCCATGTTGCCGCCTGCGTTTTGGTATGAACATCGGTTAATAGTGTAATCCGGTATGAGATTGGATATATATTATAGCTTCCAAAGCCATTGAATAAGAACGTGAAAAATACTGACGCTATAACCCTTTCTCCATATCAACCAGAAACAGTATATTCACATTAGATCAGGGTCGGTTAGCCTTGAGCAGAGTCACTTCAGGGTCTACTAGGACGACTTCCACAGTTAGCTCTCACCTGTTAGTAAACAACGGTCTCAGTCTTCACCAGAATGATTGTAAAAGACTGAGGCACAACAGGAGACAAAAAAAATGAAATATGGTAGCGATCGTGAAACACTTGACTATAAATAGAGGGAATCCAAAAGGTCCGATGATGGGCATTGGCTGAACCTCTCAACATCACCATGTTTTTGAAAGTTCCACAATGCAATGCGAATCATGGTGGTAGAAGGAAGCAAAGGAGGATAGCACTTTCCATTTGTCACACTACCGCACGTAATGCGTAACACTTTATGAGCACGTGGTCGTGATTATACGGCACTTGCTAGCGTTGCTCAGTAAGGCAACATAACCGAAACTGCCCTCTCATGTTTATTTGCTGACTTATCGATACCCTTATCGCCAGTCAGCATGAGAGAGGTTACCTTATTGCACCAAGGTCGAGAGTCAAGTCCGGATAATGGACCAGTCGTCCAAAACAGTTTGGAGTTGAGCGACGCTCAGTTCAAGTTTCAATGCCTCATGGCTCCGTTTAGCTTACTCTGAAGTCTTTCTCTCCGTCGATGCATTACATTATCCGTTGATATTCCTGAAAATATATATTAGAATCTTCGGTCGTATTTATGGAATTGAGTTTTCGCCTCTTGGGCCCTAAGTTCTGACATATGTGTCCGCTTCTCGCTACAGCTAAGTGCTTACAGCTTGTCATTGCATGTGACCCTCCGTCCAATGCCAGGTCCACCGCCGCCATATCTAAAACCACCATTTGATGTAGATTGTTGACGAAGCATTGCTCTCTGCGAGGAGCAGGTGTAGGCTGAACAAAATCACCGCAAACAATTACCTTTCACGAGATATTGTCCTTATTGCCATTCGAGAACATACATAATTGATACTGTACATCGATCGATCGAATGGTCCCCCCCTATTTAATGCACACACAGGTCTTCTCCTGGATTGAGCCGCAGAGCAAGCGTCGACAATTCTATCATCGTTAGAATAATGTATCAGAAATTCCCACTTGGGCCTTCGATCGGTGCTGGATTTCAGCCTAGTGGCCCTGGTATCAGTGTGATTCCACTTTGTCATCAGTGAAGAATAAGCCCTGTGTCTTCTCTAAGATTTTTTTCAGCTTAAAGTGACCTGCTGGTAGATATATATATGCATACTAAAGCATACTCTGATCAGGCGACAGCATAGCAGTCCATGGAAATGTCTCCTGAGTCAACAGTATGATTCATATTCTATGCATGATTTTATGCCAGGACGATACGCAGCAACCAATCTAAGACACTGATTTATGATGAACCCGACTCGGGGCCGCCCAGGATCTGCGGTCCGTGGTATACTGCAAAGAACGTAACAGATCTTCCGAGTCGGCAAGCGTGATTCACAGCTCCTTTTAGAATATGATTTGCGTCCCCTTCGGCAACGACACACCGCAAGCGATGATCTTCGTTGTGAAAAGAAAATAGTGGGAGCAAATAAATATTGTTAAGTTACTAGTACAGTCGAATGTGGTGCACTAGAGAGGAATTCCTTCAATGACCCGGTGAACAACAGCATCAACTACCAATCCAGCAAGTATCAGATTCCCAATCGTCGGCGTGTGCAAGAAAAACTTCATACACTGCCTCGGCTTGTCAACATCCGTCACGACGAGCTCCTTCAGAAGAATGGATTTAGAAAGCGCCACGGCAACATAATACGCAATCCCCTGCTCGTTGAGGACACCAGCCAATGACATCAACACTGCAAAGCCGACAGTGGTGGCGGAGCAGATGTAAATCGTGTATTTGCCGCACAATATGGCGAGCGACTTGATGCCAATCTTGACATCATCCACCTTGTCCTGGTGCTGATACACCGTCTCGTATGTGATCGTCCACATCGTCGCACCGAGGTATGCAGCAGTGAGGGCGTGGTAGGAAATTTTGGCGTCAGGCGCCAGGTCTGCCCAGCCCATGTAGATACCGATGTTGAACATCAAGCCCTGAAGGAACGTCAGATCGCTGATTTCTGCATGAATCACAAAGGTACTTACCAAAGGAATGGGCGCAAAGTACATCCAGCGCTTGTATGTGGGGTACAGCACGTACAACGGCCACACGTACATGGAAATACGTAGACTGAATAGACGAGTATGGTAAGCATAGAAAACCTGTATCAGAGAGGAAACACGTACGCTCCGGGACTTAGAACCTTGAAAGCCAAAAAGACACCAATCACGACTTGGAGAGCGAAGAACAACCAGGCACGCTCAATGCTGATAGCACCTCTAGGGAGTGCCCGATTCTTCGTGCGCTCCACGTTCGCGTCAATATCATAGTCGAGGATGTCGTCAATGGTCATGATCTGAGATCAAGGATGAGATAGCGAAGACGGCTTCGAACATCTAGACTCACCAAGCATTTGATCCCGATGCAAAGGAAAAAGTAGACGACGGCCCGGATAAGGCATTCCAGTCCCGTCAGCTGAGGGTAAGCGTGGTACACCATCGCTAAAGACCACGCTATCATTCCCGGTTAGCGAACGGAAACGGAAGTCCACAGACATCCACACTCACCCACTGGAAGAAACACCGTTGCACATCCCATCCCATTTTGGAGACGGCAGAGCTCCCAGCAAGCACCGATCTCAGTCCGAGTCGGTGGTGCGATGAGGGTTTTGACGTTCGAAGAGATCGAGGAGAAACCCAAAATGATCGTCTCCCTCAGACCCTTCTTGGAAACCAAGGAGGCGAAAGACTGCGAACAGATAGCAGTAGAGAGAGCCATTGGAGGAAGAGATAGTAGTAATGGTGGTAGAAGACTGTACGATGCGGAGAACCTGATCTCCTCCCATTTTCACGCCCGTACCTATATACCAGTCGGACGCTGGTGCATCCTCTCGTACGACCGTCGTAAACGAAACACTGGCAGCAGCGCAGGAACAAGGGGCAACGAATGAAATTTGATCGAGGACCGTCTGCATCTCAGATTGATGGTCGACGCCAGTGATCGACCGCGTAGCATTGGTCGATCTTACTGATGTAGTCTCCATGCGGTTGCATCCGCGTCCGACTCGCACGTTAGCGGTGATGCCCAAATGAGGAAATCCTTGCCCGCTATACGTATGACCATGATCGCTCCTCGAGGTGCTCCAAAGAGAGAATGCTATTGCAGCGTTCAATATCTAATCCTGGGGAAGACCAACGTAAATGCAAAATCCCTGAAAAACTATGTCAAGATTGGCATGCATACCGGCAACCATGGTACTTGTTATAAACGCACCGTAAAACATTTCATAGCCGGATGTCCTCATGTCCATACACTGGACATGTCTAGCACTAAAGACGTCTTTTCTCTGCGGATGAGATGCACAGGCCAAATCGTTATGGATCAGGGTTGTATGCATACACTTACAACCGTTCCATTTCTCCTCTACGACGTTTTGTTTTAAAGAATCTTGCTTCAGCGCTTCCCGTACCGAAATACGTTCCAAAGAGAAGCAGAGGCTCTGAAGCTAGTCGCAGTCGGAGCTTGAAAGTTCAAACATTCTCTCGATTCTCGAGCGGGAATATAATTTGAAGGATTTATGCTCAACTGCAAGAACTATACCGGGCAAAGTCAATCGGCGCGTCAATGTCGGTAGCCAAAGGTCCTGTTTGTCTCTGTTACTTTTCAGCACTGATGCTGCACAGCCACCACAATGCTGTCTCTCCTCCAACTTTACTCGATGGAAGATTCGTCGGCTTTCACTTGAAATGATATGATGGTCTATCTCTCTGCTTCAGTCTATTGCTTTTTGTCTCGTGCCAGCTAACAAGTGCTTATTGCTTGCTTATCTATGATCCTTTGTATACACCGCAGCACCCCTCGACTTGTGTCACCAGTTTAACCGTACACTGACACCTTCTTAGTTTGCTCTCATCTTCTCTGAAGAGCTTCAAGGTCGCCTAGCATGGGTCTTACACTGCCACCCGACTCGGGGCCGTCGACTAATTGCGGCCCGAAATCGACGCGTATCCGAGTCGGTATCTGACATATCGGGTTCAGATCTTTCAATGTCCTTTGACGCTCGAGGAAAACCTTCGAAAGAATCTGTGAGATCTTTCGATGTATGTGTATCACTTTACTGCTCTCTTTCGTTTGCTCTCTCCTCCCTGTCGTCGATCCAACGCACACTTTCACGATCGCCAGAAATGCTGAATGGAGAACCATCTCCAATCTCGAAAAATATCAAATGGATATACATCCCTACGGCTCATTTGCTACAATGCTAATTTTAGAATTTCATTTTGGGAGAACTGACGCTGGAGTCGCAGTCCATGCTGAAAGCGTCGATTCGGAGGTTGACCACGAGCCCCCTGCCGTTGCTGTACAGCTGCTTCAATACGAATCTGCCCATTTCATGCCGTAATTCTACTACATTTACACTTTCCTTGGTAATCGGATAGTCGCGGCCTGTGATGCCCTAGTTCGACGCACAGCCTTGTTCTAAAACTACCATCCCAGGTGACCATTGTAATGTCGACGCAAGATTCTGAAGTCAGTCTGTCTGCCGGTGCTGTCACCGACACGTCGCCTCTATTGCCAAGATATGAGGTGGCCGATGCTAGCAACGACAACCGAAGACGGAACCTTTGCAAGTGAGTGTCTCCTTCAATCCCTCTTGTACGTGATTAACAGCGTTGGTCTAAGGCTGTTTCTTGTAGCTGCTGTGTACTTTCTGCACGTCCGTACTTTTACTCTTCTTCATACTTATCTGCTGAATTTCCTTCGATAGCGAGGGATGTACGATGAGTTCGTCTCAGTTTACATCATATTACGAAGGGATGGAGTGCATGAATACTGGTACTTCTGGAAATGTAAGTGCCTTCAACTCCATGTGATTTGTCACACATGGAAACTTGCCCATAGTCGTGGAAAGGCCAGTATTGAGTCTACTCGCCATTGGATGGTGGAGCCACATCGCAGACGTGTGGGGGAGGAGACCGGTAATGCTTATTTCTATGACCGGAACGACGTTATCGTGCGTTTTTTTAAAAATTAGCGTACCGTATTATCATTGATCAATAATACAGCTACCTTGTCTTCGTCCTACTCCAACAAGTAGGACTCCTGCAGAGGGAGGATGGCGCTTGTGTAGGAATCGTTCAAGCTCTGGACTGTCTATTTGGGGGTAGCATCGCCTTCAATGGCTTACTTCACACGTACGCCTAGACTCTACAATTCAACGACTGCTGATTGTTTCTTTAATCGTAGTTGTATCGGCGACTGCACCTCGCCCGGTTCAAGGCAAGTCTTTTAATACGAATCCCCTTTTATTTTTGACAATTGTTACCATCAGGTTCAAGTTATTCAGTGCTCTCAAGGGCCTGAGCATCTTTTTTTATGTCGGAGGCACAGAGGTACGTACTAGTCCCAAATGTCCTTTCGAGTTCAAGATATATCTGAGCATGGGGCCCAATTTAACAGCTTGTCATGCTCCTGCTGGATATTGCAAGCCAGAAATATCTTGACCTGTCGATGGTCATATCCAGCTTTGTCGCCGTGCTAAACATCGTTCTGATCATTTGGCTCCTGCCCGAAACACTGCGGAACCCAGACTACAACTTACCTGTCTTCAAGGCTGTGATTTCTCCCGTGATGGTATCCTTACAGCGACCATGGTTGGCTCTAGCCCTCTTCGTGTATGCTCTGACCCCGGTAAGACACTCTATATATTTCCATGGCTCGAAATATTCAACCAAGCAATCCAGAGCTTCGAAATCGTCAAAATATGGTTCGGGATAATATGTTCAGAAGGTCCTTTCTTCGTACGTTTACGGGTTCTTCTCGCCTATCCGTACTAAGACTCGTTTGCTTCATAACAGGTCCAGTGGTACTTGATATTCCCACTCCTTGCCTCGGCCTTTGCACTGCTCCTTCTTTATCCCGGTAAGTGCTCATCATTCACCCCGGCGCCGCCTAGTTCACGAATAAAAATTTCCGCCAGCCATTGCAATCCTATATCAACGAAAAGCGCGACCTCTTCGATCCGTTCTCAAGTTCACCAGGCACCTAGCTTACACCTGTCTCTCCATCGACGTCTTCTCCACTGTCACAGTCCTTTGTATCGCAGCTTCAAATAGAATCGCCCACCTCGTTTTCGCCGCTCTCTCGCCTTTCACAGTTGCTATCGCTCCCGCTATCTATTCATTTGTGCCTGCTCACAGTGCAGTTCTCTTCGGCTCTTTCTCCGTCATCGAGGCGCTGGGCGGCATGTTCTCGGTATGTGGCGTCTCGTTCGATTTTCCGTCGTCTGACAGGTTTCCAAGAATATGTTCATCCAAAGATTTTGGAGCTGGGGTAACACCGACATCGCTCAATATAGACTTCTCTATGGCGCCTTGGCGATCTGCCTTATTTTGACAGGCCTGCTGCTTTTTGTTGATTCTACAGGTGGTAGCGTCGATGAAGAAGACAGCTCTACAGTACTGTCTACCCATGATGACGAAGAAAGCCTGACTGTCCATAGTTGAGTCCATAATGTAGATGTAAATGTAAATGTATCCATCTATGTGATTTTGATATCTGCTATTCGAACATGCACTGTTAGCTAATGAATTGAGGCATTGCGTACGTACAAGGATAAATCATGGCGCGTGGAGGGTATCAAAAAATGAAGTGCTTGACACGAGGGTATGTATGTTCAATGTGACTGTCTGGATGTATCAACGTCCATCAGGACTTGAGAAGCACGTTGACGTGCGGCACTGAAGTTGGTTTCAGAGCGCAAAATGAAAGTGGTATCCAAGAAAGAGAAGATGCCCTTGGGAACAAATGATCCACTCTGGAAATCCGACGGTCCCGGTTTTCCCGCTATAGCACCACTTCCCAAAATACCTCGCGGACCTTGTACGCAGCTGGACTCTGTATCCGACTCTCCACCCCAAGAGCACTGAGATCACACACGGGCTTGTCGAACTTGAGCCCTGCTGCGATGAACGTTGACCGCCGTATCAGATGCGTAGAAGGCGAGTACGATGACGACGTCACTCCGGAGCGAGGCGTATGACGCCAAAACGTCGTCGGCCGATCTACAATCAAAACATCGGGCTGAGCAGTCATGATGGAGCTGAAACGGCGGAGACTCACGTAACGGTGGTGGCGGCTTCAACAGCTCGTTCTTGTTATGCCCATACCCAAAAGACCACGTTCTTGTGGCCGACGTCGGTGTATTCCATGTAGTCATGCTCCTCTTGGTGCGATGTCTCGTGAACTGCGGCGTTGTCGAGCCGGTTGATGAAGGTGAATTTGCGGGGGAGTCGTTCTCCAGCTGGAAAGTGGTCTTGAATGGAGGTGCGCTTCGAGACCGTGTGGGCCGATGTCGAGTGTTAGGGTACCGGGTGGTTCGTGATGGCAAAGGTTCCGGCGATGGCGCTCTGGTCCTGTGCTGCATCGCAGAGTCATCTGGAGTAGGTACACTTGACGACGGGGAACAAGGTACACTTGATGACGAGGAATACGAAGACATTGAGGTTGTATCCAGCGATACCCTCGTAGATGTCGACGTGGACGCCGATGCGGAAGACGACTGCGAGGCTTCCCTATCGTGTGCTGGGGAATCTGACCGCGGCCCTGAAAGTATCATCACTGATGACGTTGACGCCTCTTCCTCTTCCCTCTCCTCCGCAATACTAGTACTTGACAATCTCCTGCTCCTCATTACATTGCTTGAATACACGTCTAGTGACCACGATTGCTGCTCATTTCGTGTCGGTGGCGAAAGGGAGTTCTTCGAACGCCGTGGAATTCCCGTCCCATTCCAAGAGAACGGTCTTCTGCTCTGAGGTATTAGAGGCACTGGGGGAAGGGAAGAAAGGACCGTGAGGTCTGCCATCGTCGCTGTCGTCAAAGGGGACACGGTAAGAGTATAAATACAAAAGCAATAAGCAAGCCCGTGTGAAGATCCGTGGCCCTTGCCAAGCATGGCCAATTAATTATGTAAAGTGCTGTTTCCTCTGAGACGACCGCTTTGAAGCCGTTACGAAAATATTTCTTCCAGGCTTCCTTTTTGTCATTATACTCTCCGTTAACGTGGCCATGGAGGTTGCAACTTTGAAGTTCTTCGAACGTTCTCTCATACTGACCATTAATCCGCTTACTGCGGTACGGGGAAACCAGGCTGCGTGCCATTCACTGCAAATCGAGTTTGAAGCACTCTTCAAGTTTTCACACTCACTTGCACCGGCCTGGGTTGATAAGATCTTACACTAAGGTGACCCTGCGATGTGTCTGGTCAAGGATAACCAATGTTAGTTGGATCTTCAGAGCTAGAGTCACGAATGGCAAGCGAATTGTCAACGTTAGTACCGACATTCTCTTAATTCTTCCTGGGTCGCCTAGACGAAGGTTTCTCCCGACATTTAAAAGTTCGCCGTAAAGTTACGACCTGCACTCAAATCGCGGTCCCCTTGCCTGTCGAACGTCGCCACGTCTAAATAGACGTCTATAGTAGCCGAGCTCCGCGACTGAGAGCGAGAAAACTCGGTGAGAAATGCTAGACCAAAATAAACACGGGCACTTCCGAGATTATCCCCAGTGTCAGTAAGGTTAGGTTCACCCATGCAGAATCTCTTTTCACGCATGCCATATAGCCACAGAGTCCTCAGAGGGTCCCGGAGCCGCTTAGAGGAGAGAGCCCAAGAATCACAAGCATAGTCAGCCGGCAGGAGATTCTGTACCAATGCACCCAGTATCTATTGTCAGAAATTGTTGATGTCCTTCTCGATGAAACGGCCATACATGGCCCTGCAGCGCACACAAACAGTTCTACTGCTTATCCAAGACACTGACTAGTGTAATCCATATCCCATTCTTGCTCAGAGGCGTTGACAGTTGAAAGATGGTACATGTCCATGAAATAGGCAAGATAATTAAAGTCGCCACAGACGAGGCAAGCAGGGTTACTAGCCTCCCGACGAGCCCGTCAAGGAACTTGGGCGATGTCTCCTTGATTTCTCAGTCAGCCTGAAAATATGAATGATGCTGAGCTGGATAACTGCCGCAGTTGGAGGAACCGACATGCCACGCAGAATAATGACCCACCGCATGAGAGTAAGAAACTAGGAATGCCAAATGGTTGCCCATAATGATCATAAGAATAGTATGGCTACACATTTCATATCAGATGGATAGCAGGGTGAAAGGGGAAAATGTCCAGGGAGCCGACACTCAGCGGTATCAGGCATCTTGGCTATGAACGCCATGATGGATTGTTCTACCTCGAAAATTCAGTCCTAGCCTCGCGAGGCTCTCCCTCCCTTTGCCTGAACAACGGTAACACACATCGTGTCCCATAGGTACCTGCTCTTCGACATGACTCGCGCTCCCCCGCGGCACTCGATGAAAGGCGACATCTGGACGATGTTCGACAAGTCCATATATTCCGTCGAAAAGAAGAGCTTCAAGAAGCCAATATCAACATCTTGTCCCTCCCTTAGTGAGTAGATGTGCGGAACCGTCCCACTCGCGCCGTACCCGATGGTCAACGATCCTCCAGGAGGGAGAGAAACATCAACGGCGCCGTCTTTTGCACTTCCCGGTTGATAGTACGAATCTGAAAAGGCAGGTGATCTGGTCAGTCGAACGGGAAGTGAGGATCAGCAAGACAGCGCACCGATGCTCAAATCACTGACATCAAAATAGAACATCGAAACATAAAGAGGTACCGACATCATATTGGTTATCTTGAATCCATACATCGCGTCCTCATCGACATCGACGGAAATCACACCTTCAATGTTCAGATTATCGCCATCGGGTTCCAAAATCTCTAGTAAATCATCCGTGAACTTCCCGGTCTCTTTAAGCTTCATACACTCGAGCGTGACGTTGCTGGCGAGGGGGCTCCCTTGGCTAGAACGGTGAAGGTTCCAGTAAAAATGAGCGGAACATTGAAGAATGCGGTGGATAGTGTCTGAATCATCGATTTTGACTTTGAATGGCATACGTGTTAGCCCATGTTGTCGACAGCGCTCATCCATGATCTCGAAATGGACAACATCACCATCCGCGCCAATGACCAGATCCGGCTTATCGCTGCGCTTCTCCACCAAACGGAATCGCCTCTTTGCTGCTTCGATGCTTTGCATCTCGTCGGCTATCTGCTTAAAGACACCGAGTAATTTTATATCAGGCTCGATGAAAAGGCAAATATCCTGTCCCTCGCCGACTCCAGTCTGCAAGGCATATCCAATACTAGCAAGGGAGAATGGTGTTTCATCGCCGCGCGGAGCGAAATCGCACGTGGTGGTAAAAGCGGTGGTGGTTGAAGCAACGACAGTTCCAAGCACAGATACCACGTTTCTATCAGCGAAGACAACGAACTCGGCCTTGCTTGTGATCCCATGGGCCTCGCCAGCTTCCAAAGTGTACCGTCCCGGCATGCCAGAGGCACGGATGGGGTATAATTCACATTGTGGGTTGGTTACTTTGGAATTGAAAAGATATCGGTTTTGGTGGACTCCTTTGCACTGTGGATCTTGCCTATAACAGATAGATCAGTTTTAGTAGACTAGGACACGAAAGTGGGCCTACGCGGGAAGATCAGGCAGATTGGTTATTACATCCTTGTATGTAAGCTTGTCGACGCCGTTGTCCTGTAACAAGATCAACAACGCTGAAGTAAAGGCGCCACGTCCGAGTTTCTCCATGGCTGCCTGTCCCGCTTTACATGCTGAAAGGAGCATATGTGATGACAGACCGCTCTTCTCGAATCCTTTTGTGATAACACTCGCCCGAGCATCGGGTTCAATGTCATGCAAGAGGTCTTGATCAACTGTATAAGTCTTAGAGAGATCGGTCCCGCGAACGGCAAAAGTAGGATCATTGCCTTCCATTCGCGTGCCCGAGCCAGAGTGACAACAATCAAAAATGACGGTCTGTCGATGCACTTGATCAGATACCATGCATGATAGAAACAGGTGGAAGCTTACGATGTTGTCAGATTTTTTCGCAGCGAGGTCTGCGAGAAGATGAGAGAGCCTTACATCTAATACTCCTTGACCTCGCCTGGAGCCGCTCGACCCCCTGGGGTCAAAGTCGTGTGGAACTAGCATTTGTATCTTCCCGTTGGCGGTGGGCCATCCGGACGGGGCGTTCGCTTCGGCTCCATGCCCTGCGTAGTAGATAAGAATTGCGTCCTCCTTCTTGATCGCCGAATTGTCCCCGAGCCTTTTAATCTCCGTCTCGATAGTAAATCTCGTGGCTTCCTCATTGCGAAGATTCTTAATTTGGTCCTTTGGAACGCTGAGAGTCTCTTGTAAAAATGTATTGACGGCGTCAGCATCGGCAACTGCACCCTTCAGATGTTGGACCTCGTTCGAAAGGTACTTATCGATGCCTATAACCAGCGCAAATAGGGGGGGGACAGCGCTGACCATCGCTTAATTAGTGTCATACCGTAGGAGGTGAAAATAAAACCAACAGTCCAAAGGTAATAGGCTGAGGAGGACTGTGAAGGACAGAGTCATTACGGATTATTCAGATGGACAGAATCTACATACGACGAAGAAGATTCAGGCTTTTGCTCTGGAGGACAACTGAAAGGTTCGAGCATTAGTGAGTTGATGGTCTTTTGCTTAATGAACTCTTACGTTGGAGTAAGGGAACGGTGAAGCAGGAAGCGGAGATTCGATAGGAATTGTCGGAAGAATTGGGATACTCTTGACCACTGCAGGAAGTCCAACATAATGCCGACTCTGAGCCAGTCAAAAAACAGGTGGATGAAAGACAAGAGGGATGCGATCAGTGGGACCGTGGGTGTGACTTGGATGGCAGGGAAAAGAAGCGCAACACTTTATACATGCCCAACGCGACGGCTCCATTTTGATGAATAACATCATGACGATTGCAGCGACGTATCGATAACTTGAGGGGGTCACGTGTATACACAAACACATCAACAACGACCGTGAGAAATAAAGATAAGTGAGACAAGTGGTCGAAGCGTGCAGATCTTTGCAATCGTGGAGGAAGAGGTGAGGATTGGTAGTTTCGTGCATGCCCGCAAGCTGGCTTCGTGTAAAGTATCTAGCATATTTTGGCATCGAACATCGAATGTCAATGAATTGCCAGGTAACAATATCATGCTAGATACCAAGGAGCTGCTGATGTTTCAGTTCTAGGTGGGCCCTTAAGTTCATCGAGAAAGTCCGGACATTGGATGTTCCTCCGATGCGACGCAGTGTGTTTCTCTCTCCTGGTTCGGATGGCCTCCAGTGTATCACGCGGTGTCGCAGGTTGCTCAGGGGGGGGGGCAATTATTTCGGTGAATGAATCCAAAGTAGAAGGGGTTGCGACACTTCATTCATATCATTCCGTCGCAAGGCTAACGAGCTATGACGAAGGAGGATCTTGATAAGCTTTCAACTCCCTCAGCTGTGATTTTTTCTCAATGTGGAACTCTGTTCTCCTACTGTTGTTTCTGCCGAGGTCGTGAGGGAGCACTTGCGACGGGACTTTCCCAGAGCGTAGGGCTGGTTCGATCATGTAGCAATCAATTGCAATATAATTAAGGATCTGTTGGGGAGGTCAAACGTCCGGTCAGGCCAGAAGCAGCATCATAAGAAAGACCAGGAGCGGTAGCAGTGCACGCCTCTGCCGCCAATGGCAGGTAGTACAACTGCATGCGATATGGTGTTGGTGGTGTTGGTACCGGCACAAGATATGAGTAATACCGTTGTGATCGCACAGTTGCGTCTCACGGAGTAGACACTTGATGGGATGCGTTATAAAAAATGTCTGGTAAGCATGAATATTATGTGTAATGCATATAGCAAAAACCAGAAGCGACGCAGTCAAAAATGTATGTGATACGACAGCACAAGGGAAACAAACGGGTAGCACAAGCAAGAAGGTGTAGGGAAAAAGAAACAGGCGCACGAAGGAAACAAAGGTATCTTGCCTTCCCCACCATTAACCACAAAACCGTAGCCAAAACCATCAAAACCATGAAACGCAGGCGAAGGGCCACCAACAACAACAAAGCTCATCATTTGAAGGACAAATAGTGTGCCTGTAACGGTACCAAAGCCTATGAAAACCACCGAAACGCAAGCAGCGTGCAACCACATAATAGGAAGCACGCCATTTCAACCAAAATGAGCATGAGTGTCGTGGAGCTCGAGCTCATGAAAGCCAATGAGTCGCAAGTAGTGGAGTGGCGGTGAGGGTATCGGTATGGTATGAATGGGAGCACTGTTTGTTCTCAGGATGTCAAAAACTTCAGGTCCAAACAGCCGACGGCCGGAAATAACATACTAAATCAAGGGAGGATATACGCACGGTCAGTAACAGTTATAACGGTCACTTACAGGCACCTGCCGAAATACTTTATCCACCCTTCATTTCTTCGATACGCCCATGGGTAGCTATCGAAAAGCAAGACAGGAACTCGTTCCCGCCATAGAAGCCAATCTAACGGACTCTTGAGCCGCGTCTCATTTCTGACCTATGTGGCTTGGATTCAATGGATCGTTTCATGAAATGGAATTCCAGGCTTGAGTCTCGTCCGGGCGCATGCGCCTAAGTTCGTGCCCGCATTATGATGACCTGTGTCTAGCACTATGCACGGATTCTTCGAGACCATTTCCACTGCAGAGACCGGAGAGCCAGCCATAAAGTTCACCTGGATTTTCTGCTTGGTACAATAGATTCGCTGAAGCACTTGTCATAAGGCAAAGGGCTAGGAATCTCAAGTTTCGCAGGAGTTCCAAATGTGTATAAATAATGACTAATGATTCTCTCTGCTTTTACCTTCTGGCTGTCTGGGTTTGAATATACCCCGATCACGGACAGATTGGAGTATGTCCTCTACGTGTTCGTTCGCATCACAGTGCTCAAGCCTCTGCCTTCCTATAGCGCAATCACTCAGAAGAATTTCCCCAATACAACAACCTGGCACATACCAATGATAGACCAGTTCCTCGTACTCGGAATCCTCAGCGTCTCGCACTCCACCTTCCATCCGCAGTGAAGGCTGAGGCTAGCCAGCCAAACGCGGTACATCGAGTACGCCGATGCAGCGCTCCCCTGGTCTCCCAAGCACAGGCTCTCCTCGAATGCATCCTCGTCGCTGACGGGAAATGGTGCTTGCAGCGAACGGTCATATTTCGCGTCGAAGCTCCAAGGGCAGCATGGAATGGAAAGGTATCCCGACGCGGAGTATAATGTCGACAGAACGGGAACCCACGGTGTGAGTTCGTCGGCATGGTTACCGATGATAAAGACGTCCGGTTTAAGGAAGGGATCCGGGCTGGAAGAGAAGGGATCGAAAACGTGAACGTGAAGATGTGATTGCGTCGCCACAGGGTAGTGCAACCATGACGTGCGTGCACGAAGGTCGATACCGCAGCCAGAGTAGCCTTCAGAAATGAGAATGTGTGTTAACAGCCCGTTGCCGCAACCGAAGTCGAGGAAACCTCCCGGTGGCCGAGGCCAAGGCTCACTCTCTTTCTCATTATCGCCGCCATTCTTGTATGTTTCTTTCCAAAGGAGCATGAGAAATGTGGCAATGCCGATGTCCTATCCTAACATCAGTAAGCTAAGGGGAAAACCATGGGCGTATACCACACGTGCCTCGAATACATGCTTCAACGGATCCGTAGCTTCTTGCCAAGTGTCCACCAAATGCTTGTGCCTTTCCCGCATGCTGAGATACAGATCCTGATACGCCTCCCGCTGTACTAGATTATCATGCTTGACCTTCTTTTTATAATTGGTCATCGCACCCCATCCATATCGATGCAAGGTGTCCAGTAGTGCGAGAGAAGTTCTATACAAGCGCGAACTTGGATCCAAAGGCGTATCCGGCAGCGGAAGAACCTCGATCCTCACCGTCGCTGGCTCAGCAGTCAGATAGCGGAAAGCCAAATGAGATACCGCCGGATGATAATAGGGTAGAGGCGACCCCAAAGGCGTCAACACTAATACAGATGAAGCCTTCTCCCCCTCTGAATAGAATGTGCAGTATTGCTCCAAAGCAGCATCGCGACCTGGTCGACGCGGTAACAGACGCCGACGGATGCAACGAGTCGGTTGGAAGCCGTCTAGTTGTGGAATCTCAGAAGGAAATTCGGTGTTCGTATCCAAGAGACGTTCTGATCGAAGGATAAGGGTTGAATTGTATTCCGGATGATCCACAAGCTGCGCGATGGCGATTTCGAACTAAGATAGACTAAGAATCACGGGAAGAAGCTCGACAAATATCAGATCGACGTACCAATTCCAAAGGAAAATCTGCGGGGCATGTTATGAGAGGTATCCATTGACTTCCACCATGATAAAGTGGTATATTCTCCGTTGGCGGAACGCAGGGCAGCGGTTCGAAGCGAGGGCGTGCCATTGACAATTAACGAATAATCGTAGTATTCCCCAACTGGAATACTCGATTCTCCAGAGCTACGGATGTTCCTCCCAAAGCTTCACTCATAGCGACCTGCAGACGCCAAAAACATGAAGGGAGAAAAAAAGTTAGACGGTGATTGTTCGTGCTTGTCAGTCCCCTTAGAGGTCCGGACGCCCACGTGACAGCACCTCTCTTCGCTAGCTTCCATTGACTCCCCTTAAGTTCGAGTTCCAAACAACCGTTCGCGTACTACGGAATTGCATAGTCTTGATGAAGAACGAAGAATCATACACGTTCCCATCAGAACGATGGATGCGCACAAAGTGTTGGAGACCTTTATCTGATCCTTGATCCTCCTAAATTTATACATATACCGCATACCATGCTGACCACTAGATTGCGAAGAAAAAATGTTTCATTGTTACGCAGCGAGGCACCACCTCAGCTGCAGAAATGGACTGGTCCCGCCTCGACAGTACAGTAAAATGACGGATCATTTTCGCACGGAGCGTACGGCCCCCCTGTTTATTCAGCTGTATGGGCGGGGCACCCCGACACGGAAGGCGCTCAGGGCAGCTGATTCGAACGCTGATACATCGCGAGAAATGATCGAATGGCCCATTTCCCATTCCAATTCCATTGATGGAGCGCACCGGCCTGTTTGATGGACTCCTAGATCCCTGGACTACGTGAGGAATACGAAACCGCCGTGAATTCTAACGATTCCTTGAAACTAAATAAAGTTTGTTTGCCAAGGACATTGCCGGAAAATCATTTACCCGTATCCCTTCGCTTTTCCCTTCAAGACACCATGTTGGTCTTGCCTTTGGGCGCCTAGGGCCAGGATGCCTATAATATCCATCAGATAATACTTCATCGTGACTTCTTGGCAACTATCTGCGACTGGCTGGACTCAATTTCAATGTGAGGCTCCCTCTGGATGCTTATTATTCTCCGATCGGACCACGCGGCTTGCGGCAGCCGACACTTTGCAGCGGGGATCGTCTCCAAATGCGACTTGATGCGCCGAAACAGTCCATTCCGTCACGGAAAAGCTGTATTGCCGTGTTTGAAGGCGTCTTTGCATATCATTATATGAGCATGGCGTATACTTATAAATATCCATGCTTGGCTGCAGCATCCTCACTGTTTTCTCCAAAACATTACCACCTCGACATTTACTCGACATTTCATCATGATTGTGGTTTCAAGCCATGGCGAGAAGGATGAGGAGAAGGCTAAACAGGAGTGTTCGAGCGGCTGCTGCGAGCTTAAACATATACAGGAACTCATACGCCACTATACGACGCCCGGAGTTGCCCCACCATCCGCTCGGATGATTCCCGACGTCAAAGTCGACCACAAGCCAGACTTCAGGTTATGGCATTGGTGGAAGTACGGCTGGTTTGTAGCGTCGAAGGGTGCGTCTATCTTCTTTTTACAAAGCCAATGTTTTCATTTTTGATTCCAGCGACACAAATGACCGGAGATGCGCTCATGCACACCATCTGGGGCCCCAGAAAAAAGTCATGGGGTATCCAAATGACTCTCATGTCAAGTCTCATGCGTAACGCTGGTCAACATACTGACCTCATGGATGTTGTATGTGAATTTTCTATGCTCTCTCATATAGCACACTTCTTATTGTTCATGAGCCCTCTATTCGTTTGTTTATGGGTATGGGCGGTATGGGTCCCGCCCCGCCAGACGCGCTCGTAACACCAGTCACCTTTCACGTCAAGAAGCGCCGTCTTCGTGGTATCTTCGAAGAATACGATCGCCAAGAAACAGGAAAACGCGAGCTGTCTGGCGAATGGGTCGTCGGAAAGCGCACTTGGAACCGACTCCAGACAGAGTGGAAGGCGGCTCAGATAGGTGAGAGAGGGTCCCACACTTTCGCTAAGAAGACAGAACGTGTGATGCTCTACATTCACGGTGGTGAGTGTTTGCCCTCCTTCATGCATTCCGGTGACCCTCTAACCCCTTTGAGGCGCATACTATGTTGGTAGTGCATCAGAAAAGCGCGTGATTTCTGTGCCTTTGGCACAGTACACCGATTCTCGCGTCTTCTGTAAGCCATTCTCTGCTCTGATTAACTATATTTACTCAGCGGCGTCTTCTTCAGCACTGGATTATCGACTTGCACCGGAGACGCATTTCCCTGGGCCCCTCCACGATGTTGTCATTGGGTACTTCCGTCTTATAGACGACTTGCACATCCCACCGGAGAACATTATCATCTGCGGAGACAGTGCCGGCGGGGGCCTATCATTAGCATTGCTCATGTACCTCAGAGATAATGACTATCCGATGCCAGCAGGGGCGATCCTGATGTCTCCATGGGTTGGTAAGTGACCCTCCAGACTTTTCTGCTATGTGTATGGTGTTTAAATTGTCTGCAGATCTTACCATGAGTGGAGAGTCTTGGGATTCAAACGCTCAATATGACGTTATCCCGGTATTCTCACCCAAGGACCACATGAACCCGATCGCCAATTACTTGGGAGACAATATTGACCGGTACTTGATGCATCCTTACGCCAGCCCGCTGTTCGGCGATTTCAAAGATCTACCGCCGCTTCTCATTCAGTCCGGAGACTCCGAAGTCTTGCGGGACGAGATCGCACTGCTCGCACACAAGGCGGAACTAGCAGGCGTGAATGTTCGCCACGAGCTCTATCAGGACGGTGTAAGTTTTGGTAACCTCTTACCGTCAAAACTGTTCTGAGACTTCATCCCATACCAGGTTCACGTTTTCCAAACATTTCCGTTCTTGGAGGTGTGGTCGCGCTCGTTCATGGCAATGCATGACTTTGTGCGCAATACGCTCCATCATCTCCAGCGCGAATGTCCCCGGGTTCTTGCTGACAAGGCTGAGAGATCTATGGAAAAGGAGATCGACACCCACGCGGCGCTCGTTATCAGCGCAGATGGGACCGAGACTTCGGTGGGAGTCGAGGGTGCCAAGGCGTCTTTACTAGACGAGGATGGTCATGAAATGGCAGATAGTCATTGTCTCAATTGCGGGCGTCGCCAAGATTCTACTTGGTCGTCGTCTTCGGAGACCGACGTGGAGTCTGAGGAGGAGGCTGATATCAAGATATCCGTTGTCCCACCATCTGCCGACCCTTCGCCTCCAATTACCCGGTCAAATACCGAAGATGACTCGGAAGTTATTCCTCTATCCAAGGGACTGAAGCGTGTTTCGTCTGCAACCTCTATTTCGTCCATCCTCACTGATTCCCCACCAACGTTGTCGAAATCTTTGCGGGAGCGGAGCAGGACCTTGCATCTCGCCAGTCCTATAGCCGATCGTCGGCGCCAATCGAGAAGCCGGAGCCGGAGCCCTTTCAGGAGACCTCTGACTCCGGAGGTGGCTCGACAGGTTGAGAGCTGGTCCTGGCACTTCTGGTCCGGTTAGATTATTTAATGTCAAAGGTATCCCTTTCATGATTCCATCTATTAACATATTCCAAGATAGATTATTCGCCATACTTTTATTAATGGTTAAAGAGTCCTGGAATTGTAACTTGATAAGTTTTAAGGGGTGATAGCATAGCACTCTACTCACCCCACTATTTACTAGCTTAATTAGGTAGCGGAATTTCTACCATCGTTGTATGATTGACGTCAATTTATTCGTTACATTTTTTTTTTCGCTGGGGATGGACATCGGTTCAGACATTACGGCCCACGCTGGTTGAAACGGAGCAGTTCACGACCTTGTCTTTTCAACTACGACCATTTCTCAACGCTACATTTATCCGATGATACTCACGTACTCGCTTTGTCTTCAAAGGCTGTAATGAGAATCTTGGTGAACTTTAAAAGAATTATGTTTGTCTATCAATACCTAGTCACTGGAAAGAACTGTTCGAAGACATAGCAACCCTCCTGGAGTGCCCAGTGAGAAGTCCGTCGCGAAGATCAAGGAAGTCAGAGGATTTACTGAAGTTGCGACAAACCTCGATCCGACGCGACCATCCACTATCATATGACACATTGGTTTCCCCTTAGCCATCTTGGTTTATCAAGATACAACGAGGACCACATTTTTATCGATTTCCATTATCCCTCTATCATCCTCAATTTGACCTCGGCTCATCGATGTATATAGATACCCATTCTCGAAAATTCTACTGTAGATACAAGTATATGGCCCATATGCCCACATCAAGCAAAAAGACCGTAGCCGTAGGTATGCCCAGATCACGCTGCCTCCTCGCTTCCTCCAAGTCGGGTATCCGGAACACAGGCACCTTCTTGAACATCTGCGCCTGCAGTCTTTCCCCATACAGTTTCATCTGGTCAGAAGTGTTCTTCTACGAGCACACATTGCCTCTCCAGCGTCAAGACGTACTACCTGCTAACGATGAGATTGTCCAGAGGAATCTGAATGGTCGGTTCTTTGCTTGCATGGGGATTTGGTCACATCGGCAGAAAATTGCATACATATCAGGTGTGTACACATTCCTCCACGTGATAACCCCATCCTCTCTCTCACACCCGTTGTCCGTCACCCTTGATTGCCTTTCTTTTGCCTAACCTTCTTTTCTTCCCCCCATTATTGATGACTGCTTATACCTCGCTGTATTACCAGAACCACAGGGCCTTCCAGGGAAATTCAAATATTTTATATTGCGTTCGGACGGTTGGTACCGGCAACATGGTCCCGAAGACCATGGCATGAGACTTGGTGTCGAATAGGGAAACGCCAATACAGTAACCACAAGACAAGATCGCCGGCCCCGCAGAAATGAAGAATTACACAGGCACTGTGAAAACAAATGGTACGTTGAGACCACATGGACTAGCAGAGCAGCATATATATTCGCGCCCCCGCACCGCAAAGATACGGGGTTTGCTTGTATGCGTGAGAGATCGAAACAATGGCTCCGATGAGAAATATCAATGCTCATAGGGCGATAGTGCATCTGTGCGGCCTCCCCTGTCCCTCGTAAGAATCGTGACAGCTGGTTTCAGTTAATATTTTCACGTCCCTTCTGCTCGAGGTGCAAGGTTTTGCGGCCGCACAAGAACGTAACCACTGTCCCGAGCTCGATGAACGAGAATGAAGAGCCCCATCATGCGGTGAGTATTTTCTAATCAGCCTGAATGACAAGGACTCTCAATACGGTCACCTGTGTTCGCCTGGAGTGCAATTTCTAGGTCGCAAACGACACGCGCATGAATAATTAATGAAGGTCTGTCCTCTACTCAGGTCCTCTTCGCTTGTTCGCGCAATGCTGAAAGTCTGGATCTTCTCAGACAAAGATCACAAGTGAAAAGTGCCACAGGTTGCAGCAAACACAAATTTCGGCGCCTTCAAATGGTGATGTGTTTTCGTCGAATCGAAGACGAGGACTGCTAGGTCTTCGCTGTTGGTTTAGTCTTGTTGCGATCCTAGATCATGAAAGGCGGTTGAAACCCGCAGCTGTGACTCATAACCTTTCAGCATATTCACTGACATATATGTTCTGATTCACGATAATGAAAAACACAAGTTATATTATTTGTATCCTATATGCAGCTGATTCAATGTCCAAAACGCAATAGCAGCGTCTAGATAGTAGCAAACATACAAACTTAACTTAAGTATCTTCTGGAGACTGTCAACAACCCGCACCCTTTAACTTGTTCAAAGAACGCAGCAGATTTGAACGTCAATCCCTCTGGCTTCCACTCGGCTTTCTCTTCCCCTTCTCTGTCCCACTCTTCTGCGGTTGCGCTGAACACGAGCTCAACCTTGCTCAATTCCATCTTCGACAGAACTGCATCGAGCTCTGCCCACTTGTTCTGACTCCCAGATATGCCAATCAGGCCATACTCCAATTGGACCTCCTTTAAGCACCCCCCTTGGGCTTTATGTAGCAGGTGTATGAGCCAATCTGTTAGCTCGTCATAGTTTTTGCATCCATCTGCCGCATCCCAGTGCCAGGGGGTGATCACAAGCAAACGAAGCCTGGTAACGTTTTGGATATCCGGAACGGGTATCTTTGACTCGGAGGCTCCCACTAGAAATAACTCATCCAGGTGTGTATAAGGAATCACATTGTATTGTGGGATGTTCTGCTCTGGATGGTAAATTGGGTAGGTGAGCCGTCGAATACAAGGTGGCATGGAGAGGAGTGGGAGGAGGCACATGATGGTATTCATGTCCGATTGGGTGTTGGCTGGGGTAATCACTAATTCTTCAAGCTCAAGAGAAACTTCAGACGATGAAGATGTCTCTTCATAAATGTATACGTCACATAGCGCTAGCTTGTTTAATTTGTGGAACCCCCCGAGGAAGGTGCCAAGGTTCATCACATAACAATGCTTCATCTCCAATTCCTCAACCTCAGGCCAGATGATATTAATGCCAACTAGGTCCACCTTGACAAGATGCAAGGACGTCAAGTTCTTCATCATTGCAAAGATGATAGGCAGCTGCGGTTCAGAGGCCCGGAGGGCATTTTCGCTCAAGGTAAGACTCCTTACAAGTGGCGCCACATATTGGCACTTCTCCAAGAAATTTTCGCAGCGATTGAATGACCGATGTGGGATGAAATCGAAGTGTATGGTGCGGAATAGGTGATAGCGGCTGCGGTGGACAAGTTGGCGAGAGGATAATGCGCAAGCTGTGAGAGAGTGAACATCATCGGAAAGGGCATCAACTATTTCATCCATGAGTTCCGGCAGTAATCTAGGTGTCAAAACTGCACATTGCAGGGTAGGTTGTAAGGTGGTCATGGTGGTCATGGACAAAGTTCTGGGCAGGCGCTTTGAGGTCCCTCTCTTTATAAATACCGGTGTGAGACATCCGAGAGTTTGACATTTGATTGATCAAAATTCACAAGATTCATGTCCATTCTGGTATACATCGCTAATATTAGTAGCACACTTCACATCTATCGAACCTCACGAATGAAAACTTGCTGCTTCGACCCGACCGCGTTTGTAGCGCAATCGACTCTGCTTTGGACTGCCGGCTTATCATCAATTTCAAGACTGTCGCCACCGGAACAACAGGAGCATGGCTGATCGGTTTCTTCTATACTCGGGGTCGGGGCCGCTGTACGAGAGTCACTGTGGCGGCAAGAGTCCTCGCTCCTGCGGACACCACAGTCAGGGAGACCGCAGCAACTATCGACATCACTGCTAGCCATAGTGATGTCAGGGATTCTTTCAGGTTAAAAAGACACCAAACGTAAAACGAGAGAGGGAGAGAATTGGTAGTGCAGATAAGGCTTGGCGCAGCACATAGTACGTACTCACGGTTCAGGAGTTCCCAGACATCTTACTACCTAAAGACAAACTTCTGGCTCGATGGAACTAACAAGCAGTAGCTTAGACTCGGTTAAGACTAGACGTTTTTTCATTAATAAAAAAGGCAGCTCTCGGGCCGTATTCTGGTCATGGTGATATTGCCACAAAAAATCGTTACAAGGATTATATATATTCCTGTACCAGGAGCGACCTTCAAGCAGCAAGAAAAAGCGAAGGATGAAGTTAAGATGCCACGAACCTGTGATTAATGCGAATGCTCGACAAAAGACCTTCAAAAATTGGTTTACATTTCCAAACGAGCAGAAACTGAGCCTGAGAAAACATACATACCAAGCCTACTGTACATATAAAAACTACCATCAGGAGAGCGAAATTTTGGTTTCCATGTGTAGAAATGTTAAGTGAATCCTCTACTGTCATCGAAATTCTTCTTTGCTTTCTGCTTCTTCACTTGAAAAAGCGACAAGACTGAGCAATCGCCAGCACTGGCACGAGAGAGGCGAATTCACCCAATCCAGCCCATTGAGGCTGTACGCGGATATCAACAAGGAGCCCAGATCCAAAGAGCACGGCCAAGACGTTGTACGACAGCGCCCAAGAGAGGCTCAACACGATGCGACGCCAGGTCAGACGCGACACCGTGATTGTCTCCAACAAGCCCCTCAAACCGCCGGATAGTATAACGATATCCGCCGAGTTGATGGCTATAGCTGTTCCCGACACCAGGGACACGCCAATATCTGCTTGGGCGAGAGCTGCGGTGTCATTACTCCCATCGCCAACGAAAACCACAATATTCTTTTGCTGCGGCGTTCCATGAGCATGCGCTTCGGCGTGATTCTCACTATGCTCATGTCCAGACTCGACATCGTCCTGCTCGCAGGAAGCGCTCCACGAAGTCATACGAACTATGTCCCGTTTGTCTTCCGGTAGGCAGTTCCCCTTCGCTTTGACTCCCTCGACTCCAAGCCTGCGACACACTCCGTCAACGGCCTTCTGGTGGTCTCCACTCAGAATGGACACTGTGATTCCCCGTGCTACCAGAGAAGACACAACCTCGATGCTCTCGGAACGAAGGTCATCCTCCAGTCCGAAGGCAGCGAGGAAGACGTGGTCAACTGTTACAGCAAAGACGCTCTTTCCTGCATCCAGCATGTTAACTACGCAATCAACATCTTGTACCGCGCACCAGCTAACGCTTCCTCCCCGAACGATAGAGCCATTCCAGTTGGCTTGGATACCTTTGCCCACCACAGTTTCTATATTGTCTAGGTCACTGACTGAATCAGCACCCACAGCCAGATATCGGGCCACAGCGGCCGACACAGGATGTTCTGATCCTGCAACGAGAGCCTTGATCAGCCTATTGGCGTCACCTGCAATCCATATTCCACTGGTTTCGTCAAAATTTGACTCCACCACTCTCATCTTTCCGGTCGTCAACGTTCCTGTCTTATCGAAAATGACATGGGTAACGGCGCGCGCGTTCTGGAGAGCAGCAGAAGATTTAAAGAGCAGAGAAAACTGTGACTTCTGGGATGCATTCCGTGCGTAGAGAACAACGAGGGGGACACATAGAGTGAGGGCGCACGGACATGACAAAGCTAATACCGCGACAGCGTAAGAGAGACCGTCTGCGAATGCCTTGCCTAGGGACTCATGCCTTGCATACTTGAGCACTAGCGTCCACACGCTAAACGCGATTGCCGAAACAGCCAATATAATAGGAATAACACGACGCGCAATCCTATCCGCTGTATCTTGGATAGGAGCTCGGGAGGAGCGCGCTTCTGCAGTTAAACGGCGTAATTCAGCCAGTGAGTTGTCTTGTACGGTTTTCGATAAACGGATATATAATGACTGCGGACCAAGGACTGTTGTTCCTGCAAGAACCGGAGCTCCTGGACCTTTGGTTATAGGGACGGTCTCGCCAGTAATCAAAGACTCGTCGATATCTGACGTGTTGGTGACGACAATACCATCACTTGGGATGGTCTCAGCTGCATGAACAACGACCGTGTCGTCCACTTCTAGCAATGCCGTGTGAATATCTTGAGCACTATTAACGAGTTTGGGATCAATCCAATGTGCGACTTCAATAGGAGGAGGAGTGAGGCCAACAGAGCTCCGTCTGGCTGCATTCCGTGCATAGACAGAGACGAGGCGGCCGAGTAGGATCAGTGTGATGAGCAAGGTACTCGTTTCAAAGAAGCTATCGAGATCGACACGATGTTTGGCGACATTATATCCGTAGCTGACCATGGAATAGAGGTATGCAGAGAGGGAAGATAGAGAAATTAAGACATCGGCATCTAAACGTCGGTCAACGATGGTTGCGCGTCCTGCAGCAAGAGTGATATGACCAGCACAAAATATCTGGACGAGGGACGCGAGGCCGAGAGCGATCCCACCACGAAGAGCGAATTGACTCTCGAAGCCACTGGACCACGATATGACTAGGACCGGAATGGTAAGAATTGCAGATAAAAGGAAGCGCCAGATCGAGCGACGAAGGTCAAGCGCCGCTGCTTCATCTATGACCGCCTCACCGTCGTCTTCGTTAACTGGTGTCACCATCCACCCTTGCCCAAGCAGGGCTCCATGGATATCACGCGCTAACGGGTGACGTGCCGCAGAATCGATTGTGAAGCGAACATCCGCGCGAGAAATTTTCAAAATCTCTTGTTCACGACCAAAAAGTGCTTGAAGAATGTCCAAGGCTGGGGCACCGGCGGGGGAGAAAGATACGCGGAGAGTACGTTGGCCATTTCGCAAGCTTGCAATGGTGCAAATAAATCCGGTTGCGTTTTCCACCTTGCGGCGGATAGTCTCGGGATCGATAGAGCCACTGATGTAGCTACAACTCGCTCGAGCACTGACAAAGTCCACCTATGTTCACTGTTAGTCAAGGCACTACTTGTGTCGAAATTATTTTGTACCTTTACGTCCATCACCCCGAGGCCTTTCAGTGCTCGTTCAACTCTTGGAGAACACGCTGGACAGTCCATGCCAACAACCATGAGAGTGAGAACTTTTTCCTTCCCATCTTGGTCGGCGGGTGACGTGTCATCGACGGAAGCATAATTAAGACGCTCTCCGTCGATTCCAGTACAACATGGCACTCTTTTAGCTTTCCACAAAAGTTTTAAGCGTCTTCCTCTTCTTATCGGACTCGTGCAACATGCAGCTCCGCAGCACCTGCGTCCGCGAACTTCTGTACAGCAGTCAGCACACGTTACAAATTATGGGACCCAAATTGAAAACTTGCTAGCATGAGTCGATAACCCTAGTCCTTGCAATGCAATTGAGCCTTCTCTGCTAGCAATTACCGGCTTATCATCGTTATCGTCACCCGAACAACAGGAGCATGGCTGATCGTCCTCTTGAGCCGGCGCTTCAGTTTGCGCGCTCGAAGCAGGCTTTTCAGCACAACAATTATCCGAACAGGACTCGGGGTCTGCGCCACTTGGGGTTACCGCATCATCGTTGCGGGTACCACCACAGTCAGGAGCTGCAGGGGTACCGCCACAGTCGTGGGAACTGCAACAGGTGCTGACGTCTTTGCTAGCCATGAGATCGAAAACTAACAAGTTCGAATGGAATAGAGTGAAGAATCCGAGCAACGAGAAGGGCTGAAGAGGCGGCGGTAGGGAAAAGTGAGGCCACTTGGTTATCTGGCACGTGGAATTTTAGGCGGAGCTGTATTAGAAACTTGAGCTGGCATGTTTCGGTGACCGAATGCTCCAACGAGGATTGGGATGATCTCAGACACAAGGTAGAGTTAGACATAAAGCTGGTAATCATCGATGAAATTAGAAGGACCATTGGGAAGTATCAGCGAATTTTTAAATACCCTCGGCGTCTTATGAAGTGAGATGGTAAATCAGCTTCTCTCCCGATATCGGCTTCATCCAGGGCTTTGAACTGCTTTGAACAGCGTTCTTTTCTCTATCTGCAACCTTTCTGGATCCCAAAAGAGCGAAGCCTTTGGTAACTATACTCTCCAGTCCACCCGGCATAACACGAACAGGGTTGGGCTGGATGAGCAAGTTCTTCCCATCTCTTCCCAGAAAAGAAAAGAAGGTAACAGTGAACGCTCGCCATTCAGGAGATTCCGGGAGAGTCTCCCCATTGTAGAGAATCTCGTGACCTAGTCCTGACCATGCAGCGCCATACAGAGGTGTCACATCTGCTCGAATGCCATCCTTGTTCCACGCTGCCTTTCGAATGACAGCGATCGTTCCGCCACCTTCCCTAAACGTCTGGGATATGTGTGCGGTGGTGTCATCCTCTGATAGACAGTCGAAGGCATGCGTGATTCCCCCAGAAACGTTTCGAACATGATCAACCTGTGTAGGAGAGCGGTATTCAAATACGGCTTCAACACCAAGTGAAAGCAGCTTGGCGTGATTCCTCGGGCTGGCTGTAGCGAATACACGATAGGTCTGCGCACCCGCAGAGTGCAATAGCTTGATCAGCTCGATTGCATAGAAACCGATAGACGTTGCTGCAGAAGAGATTAAGATTGAAGGAGCAGGGGTAGCTTCAGGAGGGAATGAGAAGGGACTTGGAAATGGCGCATTGATTCTGAGACGAATAAACAAAGCCTGTCTCATCAGGTCAGTTATTGTGAATATTTTGAAGAAGACTCTAGCTTTACTTGTGCGGCTGTCAATGAGCCCAGAGGCAATGTTGCAGCTTCGTCGTAAGAGACAGTACTAGGAATACGGATAGCCAAATCGACTTCGAGAATAACGTATTGCGCGAACCCTCCAGGCCGAATATTCCCGGACGTCGCTGAAGAAATATGAAACTTATGAACAAGTTGCATATATGCTAAGCTGCTGCTGCCTACCTCCCTGGAGAAGTCCCGTTACTTTATCACCAACACGCCATTGGATGGTATCTGATCCAACTTTGTCAACAATACCGGCAATATCGCTCCCTACGACACAACCAAACGCTTTGTCTGCAGGATGTGCAACGTAGAGCGCGTCGACGAGGTTCAGTGCAACAGAATGAACCTTGACCCTGTATCCCTCATGAGACTATATTTTCGATAAGAATTTGAAAGCGAAGCGTACCTTATTTCGTTAGGACCGGGCTCTGGAATAGGCAGTTCGACAACAACAACTGTATCTCCCGGGGCAATTGTGAGAGCCTTCATGATGATGTTGGTATACAACGCCCTCGATATTGTCCTTGCTTAAAATATATGGGTAGAGCGGCTGGTGTTTGACCCTAGGTCTGGTTTAAAAATGGCTCATTTAAATAGAGGTAAGCGCTCACTAATGCAGTTAAATTATAACACATCGGAGTCGGTAGAGGTAACGAAAGTCTGACAGATGCTTGGAGACATCTGGGCCACTGAATATGGCTCTGTAATGGAAGAAAAGAGAAACATAGAGAAGCTGGCAAGAAAGTGGGAGACAGGAGAGATGATCATTGGTGATTCCAAACAATAGCACAGCCACAGAAGCCTACCGCCATGCCATCATGTCAGTTTCTCTTTCACGATATCTGATCCACGGCTGACATTTTTCAGTTGCAGAGTTGAAGGAAAAGGCGACAAAAGTCAAGGATGATGGCGTAACTAAGATACAAAATACACGGGATAGGCACTCCAGGTATGAGAGCGTTTCTTATCTTCGGCTGGCAGCTAACAGAAAACCCAGTGTACCTCTTAAAAAGACGAATTGGGACCCATACACTAAGCAGCCGCCTCCACCGCCTCCTGCTCCACGTACTAGTATTTCAGCTCACCCATCAATATCTCCTCCACCTTCTCGTTCGTCGATATCTCCACCCCCACAAGCTCCAGGACGAGGAGCACTTCCACCGCCTATCAAGCGCTCAACACGCCCACCCCTTCACAGTGCTCCATCGGATTCACCTTCCGCCAGCGTCCCTTCGCTGCCTCCTCGAAGATTTCCAGCACCGTCATATCGATCTGCTTCAGCCGAACCAGAGATTGATTGGGCCAATCTTTCACTGGAGGATAAACAAGTCTTCTTCAGCTGGTTGGATGAGTTTTTCGAGAGGTCATATGGCATTCCGGCGTCATCTCAGGTACTCTATTCTTATCTTTTGGATCATCGTTTAGACCGGCTAACGTTCCCAGTGAGGCCGTCTTGCTTTTGAATTAGAATGACCGCGTGTACTGGATGACATTGGATGGCCAGTTCTCTTAGTCTTACCCTTACACTTGTCGCTTACTCGCCTCACAGTATTCCTTGTAAATCTTTAATGAATGCACTTTAACACAAAGGGGGCCAACTGTCCTGGTGCCGATAACTTTCATAGGGGCACGACCGATCTATTTAGTCAATCTGTCATTCTCGTCGGCACGTCAAACGTCACCGCTCCGGTATCCTATAAGATGTCGAGAGAAAGGTGGTTGAGCTCAAAATACAACCACAATCACGATGTCGACAGTGTTTCAACGAAAGATTGGTAATGCCTCCGTATCCGCCGTTGGCTTTGGGGCAATGGGAATCAGTGTCGCATACGGTACCACTGAACCAGACGAAGAGCGATTCAAGGTATCTGCTGCGCCCATCCTTTGTTTCACGAGCGCTTACTAGATCCATAGGTGCTGGATGCTGCATTCGAAGCGGGATGCACGTTCTGGGATAGCGCCGACGTATATCTCGATTCGGAAGACCTCATTGGGAAATGGTACGAACCGACTGACTCAGGAGAACCTTTATACTGAGTAGATGCTTGTAGGTTCAAGCGTAATCCCGGAAAACGCGATTCCATTTTCCTTGCCACGAAATTCGGAGTCACTATGCAAGGTACTCGCGGTGATCCTGAGTACGTCAAGGAGCAGTGCTATAAGTCACTCAAGAGGCTCGGTGTAGATTACATCGACTTGTATTATCAACATCGGTGGGTGTTAAATTATTTGGCCGATTGAAAATGACTTACCAAAGAAAAAGAGTCGACCCAAACACTCCCATCGAGAAGACAGTAGAGGCTATGGCTGAACTTGTCAAGTAAGTCTTCCCTCCATGAACGAGCTCCCATCTGACATTGAGACAGAGAAGGCAAAGTCAAGTACCTCGGTCTCTCAGACTGTACAGCGTCTGGTCTCCGTCGCGCCCATGCTATCCACCCCATATCCGCCCTCCAAATCGAATATTCACCTTTCATGCTTGACATCGAAAAGCCACCCCTTGAGCTCATCCAGATAGCTCGTGAGCTGGGCGTGAAGATCGTTGCCTACTCTCCGCTCGGTCGTGGCCTCCTGACAGGCCAAATCCGCTCTCGAGATGACCTTGAGCCGACAGATTTCCGCTTGACGGTGCCCAAGTTCAGCGCAGAGAATTTCCCAAAAATCCTGTCGCTTGTAGACAGGATTGGAGACGTGGCGCAGAGACATGATGCGACACCTGGACAAGCTGCGCTCGCATGGATTCTGGCGCAGGGCGAGGATGTCTTTGTCATTCCAGGGACGAAGAAGATCAAGGTTAGTTCAACCTTCACCAATGATTTGAGTTGTGGCTCATCATTCGGCTTGATTAGTACCTGAAAGAAAACCTAGGTGCTGAGTTGCTCAGGCTGACACCACCGGAGATTGCGGAGATACGACAAATTGCTGAAGAAACGGAGATTCCAGGAGACCGCTACGGACCAGGATTCTTGGAGTTGACATACGTCGAGAGTCCGGCATTGAAATGAACATGTGCGTCTCAGTAGACAAGGGGCTTTTATCCTGCTTCAACGACGCATCCACTTCTTCCTGAACAGCAACGTTCTCTGGTTTGCTTGTTGAGACTTTTGATGTGGATGGGAGGATAGTTCGCTCTATTGGTTAACGGTAATCACCAACGTATTGAATCCTGCCAAATTAGTTTAGTTCCGAGTCATTTTTATAACAGTATAGATTATGTACCACTGTCTTTAAAATATAGAACGATGGCCCCCCCTCTCAACTTCCCTCCCGCACAAAGCATCTAATCGGCGTCGCTATAGCTCGTAATCATATCATAGTGAAGATTTCAAAATGTATCAAGTCGTAGAAAACAGTACCAGTGTGTGTGCCACCAACAAGTATTAACAAATATATGAGCTAGAGGAGTCATAATAAGCGAGAAAACTCAAAGATTAGTGAAGTTCGGCTACCCAGTATTTCCCTTCGACCTCATTGCTACGGAATGTTCTATTACCTGGCAGTGTGTATAATCCTTCCAGTATTGGGTATTGGTGGTCGGCGACAACTTTGAATGTGTGCCTTTCCCCAGAGTGGTCTTTGATGACCAAGTCTCCCTGTCGGTGTTTCCCCTCTAGCGATCCTTCAGCCAATCCCCGCACATAACCTGCTTCAATACAGGGCCCCGCATACCCGTTCACATCTGTCTCTTCTGTCCGCCTGACCCCCTTCTCTAAATGAACACTATCTGACGGCAGCACCTCAGTCATGACCTGCCTCCATGATAGTCGCCAACCTTTGTTTCCGTCGCCAGGTCTAGGATAGAAGAACAATTGCGCCCGACCACACCGGTGCATCACACCCACCAGCGCAGTCCATGCATCCTCTTCAGACTGCATCTCATGGTATGCTGGTATTCCCCCCGATGACCAGAGAAGGTATGTCAATCCTGCAACTTTATCCACCGGATTTGTCGACACCCGCTTCTGCATCTCCGACAGTACGCCAAGCACATTTCCGTACATATTCTGCAGTGAAGACAGTTCCTTCTCCATCCTTGCTTGGACCTCCTCTTCCATGCCCGCACCATCACCTGTATCCCCGCCAATGATCAGATCATTACTGAACTCCTGCAGTACATGTACATCATCCCTCTACCCCCTTTAATGTCTCAAACAAAGCATGTCCAGCCACACATACTCTGTGCCCATGTTGAGCATCTCGATCCAGATCAGATCGAGGTTGGCATCCTTTGGGATCGGCACAGGCCATTCCTGTCCATTGATACGAGTCAGCACATCCGCGCGATCCTCTTCTTTCATCCACGCATGAGATATCGCTCTCGGAAATTGGCATGTGATCCAATATGACACTACCCGGTTGCTGTACAGATCCCAGACGTGTCAAGGAGGCACGTCGCGGTCGATAATCCTATTACTGACAAGTACATGTCCACATCTCCTGGTCCCACACTTCGCAGATGCATAGCTTGGCTTCGATATTAGTCAAATCATAGTACAAAAATGGGCAGAGATGGGCATAGGCAGGGCCAAAGTCGTAGTCCTTGCATATGTAGTCTTCAAGAAGGGAGGATAGGCACAGAGTGCTCGTTGGAAAATTGCATGAGATTTTGAGGGTATTGCAGAACTTTCTTAGGTGATGTAAGCATGTGGAGGGAGTCTCCAGATTGTACGGCGTTCCGAGTGGTGTTGAGCTGTGCCAAGACTCCTTCAACACCGAGGTTGGTGCAGGGAGTGTCAACGAGAGAGGATGGTAAAACAGGCTTTCTACTGGTGCAGGACCGTTGCTTGTGCACTGGAATGGACGACTCCGCTCGGCCAGTCTCGGTGAAAGCAGAGGGTGACCTCAGGGAGGCTCTCATAACTGAGATAATCATAATTGAGATGTGCCTGATTTCCCATCTGTTCGTGTTTTTATGGGCTTACCTGTTCATTCAAGGGAAGTGATACAATGGTATCTTTATAACGATCCCACCATTCGCTGCTATCTATTTCGAGTTTTTCTGGTCACATTGAAATGAGGATATGGAATTCGACAGCAATACAACCAACCATACTGTTGCACCGTCTCTAGTGAGTCGTCTTGGTGTCCTCTGGTCGCACCGGGGCTGTTTGGGGGCCTGGTCCTCGTGGTAGGAAGCAAAAGCAGACATAGATGCTGGACCAGGCCAACGTCACAGCCTCCAGGAAATCTGCCGCCAGATAGACACCCTATCTGATTCCTCTCTTCGTCCAAGAGTGCATGAAACCCATACGTTACAATGTACACAATGCTTCGGTCTCTTTGTTCTCGTCTGTAGTATGAGGTAAAGAAGTGGCGTCCCGTAATATGTTGATTTTCGATAGACGCCCACACCGCAACTCTCGGTGGACGCTCCGCTTCGCTTCCTGTTCTTCCCCAGTTCAGTCATGACTGTGACGCCGCTTTCTGAAACTGATGAGAAGGAATGTCCCGGGGTGTGTATTCCTCCGACTCAATCACACAGCGTCTAGATGAATGTATTGCCGCCGCGGCGCTCGCATTCGACGATAACATGAATAGCCATCCAGAATTCCACCTGTTGGAGAAACAGGTGGACAGATATCGTTCGCGACTTGATTATGTAAGGGTCCTCGGAAGCTGCGTAGATCGACATGAATATCATCTATACGAGATGTTCACGTACCTTCTCATCAGAGTTATGAGGGTTGGACTCAAACCATCTGATTCCCGGTAGTTAGGCGCGGGACGCATCTACCTATCGAAACGTAAACAATGAGTCGTACCATTTATGACAACGGAAAAAACGAACCACCAACAGGGATTTCGTCAACGAACGAACACGCCCTAGCCTCTGGGCGCCAACTAGGGCTTCTCGACCTCTCTCATCACGCTCACTATTTGGTCCCAAATTCTTTTCTCGTGGTCGTTCCGAGCGACTCTCACCCCGGTACTATCATCACAAGGCCCAAGGATGGTATTCATGCAGGTGGATCAACCACGCTACATCGACCCGTAGCTTTGCACCAGCACTGATCCATCTATCAGCATCCAGTGAGCAAAATATAAGTGACAGATGGAAGGAAATGTGAATATACAGTTATTTTCCATCCTACGACCTTGTGATGTATACCGTCCATCATCACACAACACTCGGGCGAACCAACATGATATTACACCCTGGGTTAACATTCCTAATTTTGACACTGCAGCTACCACATGTGAGGTCCGGGTTTCTTCGTCACGTTCCGCGCCACACCCAGACACGTCCGCGTTAGACTCGAGGAAACTTCCTCAGACGCATATCCCGAAGACCTTGTGTAGGGTCGACGTTCAATAGTTCCGAACTAAACCGTGATGACGTATGAGGCTCTCGAGATCGGTACAAGATATCTGTAAGAAGCGGGAACAAGAGGTGCAGAAAACATACTCACCTGGATTCTTCGCAGTGATGCACGGATAGGAAAGTACGAAGAACGATGTTCCACGTGCACCATTCGGAAGCTGTGTGAAGAAGATAAAGATCATCTGCCGGGATGACATTTTTAACTATACATTTGAGAGTTTGAGGCATACGTGTTGTATTCGCATTCCATGTCGTGGCATTAGTCGGTCACCGGGAGAAATATCGCGTACATGTGGCAGGCTGGATTACAATTCTTGATGGTGAAATCCAACCTCCGGTTTACTTACCCTTTCATCATAATCACATCGATTATCGATTCTTCACCCAGGCTCCGAAGACTTCCCACCAGCAAAGGCAGCGCATAGCCAAATTATTGCTGTCGAGATCAAAATAAGTGGTCTCGTGTTCGATAAAAGGTGAGGGGGGACGGATCTCGAAAATGGATTTATCACTCAGCAAGCGCGCGCTACCACAAAGGCGCTAAGATGTTCTCGACGTATCAAATTTTCTCGACCCCTACCCCTCGTACGTTACTCTTATGGATGATATCGAAGCCGAAGCACAGACCGGCAACAATTTTGGAGCATGGTAATCCCTCAGTTCATAGTTGATATGGTGGGTAAGGAAATATTCGTACGTCAGGACTGGATGGGGACCCGCGAAAAAGCTGAGCGTAAGGATGCACTGTAACAGAAGGGTCCGATTCGTATTGGGACATGAGAGAGGAGGATGACGATGACTGAAGCACAACACTTGGTCGGAGAATAGGAGGCAGAGACAGTCTATCAAACAAGATTTAGTCGAGGTCCATTGAATTATAAGTAGTAAACGTGCTTCGTAAATCTGACAGAATTCCAGCGTAGACATCGTTGGTAACCGGTAAAGTCGCCACGCAGTAACCCAGCAGATGTGGTGGCCAATCTCTACAATGATCATAGTTTTTATCGCATTGCCCACCGGCATTTCCGTTGGAAGAAAAACTCGCTGCTCTCCTCCAGCGTTTCCATCCCTGGTCCAACCTAGTTGTAGTTTATCGGCATCAGAGAACTTGAATAAAAGGTAATTTGAGGCCTACTTGGAATCTAGGATAAACAAGCGACTTGGGTGGTATGCGTGTCTGGAAAACGGTGCACAAGAATGAGAACACTCTATCCGGCGGATCGCCAGGGAATGGAACACAATTCTGGGGACCGCAAAATCGAAGCTAGAATATGCAGGCGAAAAATAACATAGGTGAGGGCTGTGGATAGCGATGGACGGGGAATCTGACGTAGACGTAAGCTTTTGACGTATGAGCCATGTCGTGATTGGCGAGGGACTTCAATTTGGCTTAAGGTTAATAGCTGTAGCTGTGGCGCTGTGGGATGAGAACAAGCCCAAATGTGCTGCTGAATCCTAGACCATTTGTAAAAAGGTGATTCAGTTCAGCGAGAAAAGGAGAGAAGGAGCTATACGCACACTGATGGCCGTCAGAAACTCTCCGCCTCTCTTGACTGCAGTTGGGACCTTTCATTCAAGTAATGCAAAGCAGCGGGCAGTTATGCGCCCTCCCTCCCTTCCAATTCGCTGATCCTCGAGCGTCATCAAAGTTACAGCAAGCTGTTGGGAACCATTCGTGGTAAAAAATCATCCTAAACACGCTATAATTGTTATACTTGGGTCGAGAGAAAGGAGCAGAAGATATCAGAACAGCTTACCTTGGCGCTTTCTTGCGATTGTATTGTATAACTGGCTCTTTGCGTCCTTCAATCTTTGGGTGGGAGCACACCCGCTGCTGAATTAAACGGTTCTCTTCTCTAGATACACGAGTTGTGATATATGTTCCTATGTAGCGAGCTGTAAATCATGACCCGGCATATGGAAGAAATTACCTACAATGCTGCCAAAAGCCTGTAGTCAGCTCCGTCGATCGCTGTCCTCTTTCAACGTCCTAAAAACGGCTTCTCAAAAGCTGCAGACTATGAAATACACGATGTCAGCACTAAATCCCAAGAGCGAGAACCATCCAACATACGCGTCTTGACGATGACAAAACGCTCTACAGATCCGTGCCAGGGGGCCAGAGTATTGACATCCGAAAGACAGAACAAAAGCTCCAACAGAGGTTCAGCGGTAGCAATTCGCGGCAGTAAACGTGAGAGCAGCAGGCAGCATGTCAGACAGAAAGCTCGGTGATGAGAGCGGCGTCGAGAACGGTATCAGTGAATTCGGTCCGGATTCCGGGATGGCCGGAAAACGGCATTGTGGCGCACATCCAAACTTGGAATCTGCTTTCACCAACGACGTCCCTCTCTTGCTCTACATGCTAGCGGTGCTCCCGGAGACATAGATATATGCTTTAAGATATAATATGGATATTACAGCCGTACAGAATGCGTCGATTCGTAGTTTATCGCCCGTAGTCGATCTTCGACAGTATCTGTGGGTCCATCTCAGTCCGGTTACTTGCCATTTAGTGAATTTCATGATGAGATTGTCAAATCTCTTTTCTTATTCCTTTGACAGAATACGATGGGATTTCCTCTTCGTTTGACTATCCTGGGATGCTAAACCAGCCCCTTTTCCGCTCTCCCACTCCTTTATCACCCGCTGCCTTTGCGTTCAACAGTATTCTCTCCTCCCCTTCTCTAAACTACTACTCTAGTCTGCAAAGGCTGTGCCCGAAGAGTATCGATTCCATCCAAGGCTTTCAGTCTCAGCTAGAGACATACTTTTCTTCTGGTCTTCTTGATGACGTTGGTCCCCCTACGCGAAGAGGCAACACCTCACGAGCGCAATTCTTGTGGCCGCGTACCCTAGACATAACGGTTGCGGGTCGGCTTCAAATCGTCGCGAATGCATCGTGTAAGGCGGGATTTGCGACCATCGGCGCTTTTCCCTTTGTTCCATTCACCGAATTCATCCGAAGGCGAATACGCAGGGCATGTTTCGCATGCGCATTGCATTTCTGCTTTCATTCGCGATAGCTCTCAAGTGGCCGGGTTTTTCTATACAAACACTCGGATGCTGTCTCGTATCACAACAGGCAGATCGACGAGCCTCATTTCCACTTCCCCGGTATGCGCTTGCCTCCACACTTCGCCTCCAACGTGTTCTATCAGCACCTCTCCCCAACTGTACCAAAAATGCGCTTATAAATTGGGCATTCTTTGCATTGAGTCCATACGTTTGGCCGAGTGCCTGACTTTTGTGCGAAAGAAAAATGAGCAGATATCGTGGGACTTGCTGTTCTCGCGGTGGATGAATGGCATTCAGGACCAGATAGCAAAGATAGCACCAGCTTTACTTGCGATAACATCTACCTGTGCTGTGAATAAAGAGGCTCGTAAACAGCTTGAGGAGGCTTCAAATCATACCGCTCCCAATGCGCTGCTCTCAAGCAATAACTCGACGCCGACTAATATGACCCGACCACAGCACCATTCTCTGATAATATCTTATCCGGTGTTTCTATTGGCAAGCGCAACGATTCATGGCTGGTAAGTGGCACCGGTTGACGGAAGGTGTCAATGCACGGACGGATCCCCTTTGCAGCAGTTCTTTACATTGTTCAGAAAATCAGATGAAACGGGCCTTGCCACATCTATAAGTGTCGTGCTTCTTTACCATGTGGTCCAAATCACATGTACATTGCACAATCCACTCTTGTGTCTCCGTCTTCCATCTGGATGTTTCTTCACTGGCTCAACATCACAGTCAGTACTGTGTCAGATCTGCTATGGTATCTGGTATTGTCAGTAACTTTCCAATTCTCCTGACGATTCCTATTGCATCTCTGGTTTTGACAGGTCGCCGCCTCCTCCAACGTAAGAGATCGTTGTGCAGAAGACGATCAACTGATCAACGTTCAAACCTTTCAGGTTTGTAGATGGTCTTCCAGAGCAAAAGCCTGAATCTCCTCCGTCGTACGTAGATCCTGTCCATCTGAATGACCCATAATGACTCTATCCTTCAGTCCTCCTCAGCCTATTACCTTTGGATGGTTGGTTTTATTTTCACGTCTAGGATATACATACTGATTATGAGATTGTTAGCTCTACCCCGCCCCTATACGCACTGGTTATTGGCATCGACAAATACCTTTCGAACAAGGTCCCAGATCTGAAGGGTGCAGTTGCCGATGCTGACGCCGTCGATACATTTTTGCAAGAGACTCTCCTCGTTCCAAAGGACCAAATCAAGAATCTTCGCAACGTGGATGCCACGAGAGTTACTATCGAGACGGAGATTAAGAGGCTTGGGGACAATTCAGCAATCAAAAAGGACGACCCGATTCTCATCTACTATGCAGGGCACGGAGCCGAAGCGGATGCGCCGTCTGGATGGCCCAGCACCGACAAGAAAATACAAATGCTTGTTCCTCACGATTTTGACCCCAACGGGTCGACCGACTCCGAGCGAGGTCAAGGTCTATTAGATATGAGGCTCTCTCATCTTCTCGCAGACCTCGCTATGAAAAAGTCAGACAACATTGTAAGATTTCTTTTTTTTTCTGTCACGTATGGTAACTGATTAGGTGCACCGACAGACTGTCATTTTTGATTGTTGTCACTCTGGCTCGGGCACGCGAATGGAAGGCAATGATCCTACTTTTGCCGTTCGCGGGATCGATCTCCCTGAGACTTATACAGTTGATCAAGACCTCTTGCATGACATTGAGCCGGATGCTCGGGCGGGTGTCGTTGCAAAGGGATTCGAGAAGTCCGGTCTGTCGTCACATATGCTCCTTTCAGCATGTAAAGCGGGACAGGCAGCCATGGAGAAACTCGGACGTGGCGCCTTTACTTCAGCGTTGTTGATCTTGTTACAGGACAACGGCGTCGACAAGCTTACATACAAGGATGTAATAACCAATCTGCCTGATCTTCCCGCGTAAGCCCACTTTCGTGTCCTAGTCTACTAAAACTGATCTATCTGTTATAGGCAACATCCGCAATGTGAAGGTGTCAACCAATCACGATACCTTTTCAATTCCAAAGTAGCCTGCCGACAACTATACCCCATCCGCGCATCTCCTGACTCGCCGGGCCAGTACGTTTTGGAAGCTGGCGAGGCCCATGGGATCACAAGCAAGGCCGAGTTCGTTGTCTTCGCAGATAGAAACATGGTATCTGAGCTTGGAACTGTCGTTGCTTCAACCACCACCGCTTTCACCACCACGTGCGATTTCGCTCCGCGCGGTGATGAAACACCATTCTCCCTTGCTAGTATTGGATATGCTTTGCAGGCTCGAGTCGGCGAGGGACAGGATATTCGCCTTTTCATCGAACCTGACATAAAATTACTCAATGTCTTTAAGCAGATAGCCAACGAGATGCAAAGCATCGAAGCAGCAAAGAGGCGATTCCGTTTGGTGGAGAAGCGTGACGATAAGCCGCATCTGGTCATTGGCGCGGATGGTGATGTTGTCCATTTCGAGGTCATGGATGAGCGCTGTCGACAACATGGGCTAACACACATGCCATTCAAAGTCAAAATCGATGATTCAGACACTATCCACCGCATTCTTCAAAGTTCCGCTGATTTCTACTGGCACCTTTATCGTTCTACTAGCCAAGGGGCCCCCCTCTCCAGCAACGTCACGCTCGAGTGTATGAAGCTTAAAGAGACCGGGAGGTTCACAGATGATTTACAAGAGATTTTGGAACCCGATGGCGATAATCTGAACATTGAAGGTGTGATTTCCGTCGATGTCGATGAGGATGCGATGTATGGATTCAAGATAACCAATATGATGTCGGTACCTCTTTATGTTTCGATGTTCTATTTTGATGTCAGTGATTTGAGCATCGGTGCGCTGTCTTGCTGATCCTCACTTCCCGCTCGACTGACCAGATCACCTGCCTTTTCAGATTCGTACTATCAACCGGGAAGCGCAAAAGACGGCGCCGTTGATGTTTGTCTTCCTGCCAGAGAGTCGTTGACCATCGGGTATGGTGCGAGTGGGACTGTTCCGCATATGTACGCACTAAGGGAGGGACAAGATGTTGATGTTGGCTTCTTGAAGCTGTTCATCTCGAAAAAGTATGTGGACTTGTCGGGTATCATCCAAAAGTCGCCTTTCGACGACGATCGCCACAGCGGGAGATCTCTGGTGAAGAAGAGGGATCTATGGGACGCGATGTGTGTTGCAGTTGTCCAGAAAAAGGGAGGGGGTGCTTCGTGATGCGTAGTGTCGCGGTGGCTTGTAAACTTTCCAGTATGCGACAATTATAACGGTGACGTTCATACCGATTCTTTAGTTTGATACCGGACTGTGGAATGGTGATAGGAAACGTGCCTTTAAGCTTTTGGCTTAAACGCCGGTTCATACCAGGCCCTTAACATTCCGAAAGACACACTATTTTCGGCCTAAGAGCGTTTTCCTCACAGTAGCTGCCACGGTAATCGACGAATGAAACCAGCATTTATATGTCAGCACCGTCATCGGGGAGAAGCTTGTAAGGGAGTAAAACGCCTTCAACGAGGGAGCTAATTGGTTCTTCATGTTTTTTTTTTTTGGCTCGAACACGTACACCGTAGGGGCCCAATGGGCTGGGAGTAACAGATTTCGAGGGATGGAACGGGCCCTCAGGCTTCAGGCATAAATGAAGATCATGGGTGTAGAAAGCAAGTTGTTGCCAAGCGAAGTGTGAAAAGGAAATCTGTTGACACGCCACTTTCGCGTCGTTGATCATCACGTGAAAAATTTGTCGCTCTCGGTTGAGTTACCTGGCTGTGGAGTTTGCTGCGCCCTTCACGCTGCCTGTCGGCTTTCTATACGTGAGTATAATTTCTGATTCTGCCTCTTTTCTAAGCATGCTCAAATGGAACCCTCAGGTTCAAGCGGTGACGTTATGGTGAGCATTCCGTAGGCTTATATTCTCCGGTGCTAGCTTACTATCGAATAAATAGGTTCCGGTCAACAATCGCGCTCTTCAATTTCCGTGTATCCCCCATTTTTGACATAGAAGATCACGATTCTGATATCTATCTGCCCCCCACTATGTCGCCACGGCTGTCTGCATCCACGCCGTACAACCATCTCCGGTCCCAGACACACCTTTCCGACACCAGGGCATCCAATGGTGCCGTCCGCTTCTCCTCGCGAGCCCTCCCCAGTGCGAACGGCGGCTTCCCCCCCCCTTCCTAGTTCCCTATGCATGTCATAACCACCACCGGCCTGTCACCCACCACTGCACTATGGGATAATGCAATGTATTGTCGATAGGTGTGCCCAAGTCCACCACCGACACCTACGGGCCCCAACTCCACCCATCTGTAACATTCTTGGTCATATTCGCAATGGTACGGTACATATCATCCTAGAACTTTTTGGATGCCACTCGTTTTCACCTTGCGGCACGTTTCTGCAGAATAAAACTTCCTTCCTATCTCCATGAATGCATCATATATTTCGAAGTATGATTGAGTATAAGTGGAAATTCCTTGTGGAGCACAGCCATAAGTTTCTATCGCTTTGTTGTATTCTCTTCTTTATATTCGGAAACAGGAAAATTAAGGATAAGAGTGTTGGCATGGCCATTGATCAGATATCTTTCCTACGCTCTGAATTCTACACCATGCACCTAAAAGATGAAGAAGCCGAAGGAATATGGTGGTCATTTTTTATGGAACGCTGTGTACGAAACTAAGAACGTGAACTGCTTTCTCGTATGATGGTATGACTACACATCGTGTATCACGAATAGACTGCAGAGTGGAAGGGAAACAATGACAAGGCAGCCGCTGAAGGTATCGAATCCAAAGGAAAGTACATACCGATATGAACGCCACGTTTCATCTTCACGGCCCAGTAGCTGAACCTGCCCGCTGAACAAGTGTGACACATATCGAGTCCCATACAGGTTTCCTTTTCATCGGTTTTGACTTGCTCTCGCGGTCGCCGACGAAAGGCGACTTCTGGACGATGCCCGACAAGTCTATATACTCCGTCGAGAAGAAGAGCTTCAAGAAGCCAACATCAACATCTTGTCCCTCCCTTAGTGCGTACATATGCGGCACACTCCCACTCGCGCCGTACCCGATGGTCAACGACTCTCTGGCAGGAAGACAAACATCAACGGCGCCGTCTTTTGCGCTTCCCGGTTGATAGTACGAATCTGAAAAGGCAGGTGATCTGGTCAGTCGAGCGGGAAGTGAGGATCAGCAAGACAGCGCACCGATGCTCAAATCACTGACATCAAAATAGAACATCGAAACATAAAGAGGTACCGACATCATATTGGTTATCTTGAATCCATACATCGCATCCTCATCGACATCGACGGAAATCACACCTTCAATGTTCAGATTATCGCCATCGGGTTCCAAAATCTCTTGTAAATCATCTGTGAACCTCCCGGTCTCTTTAAGCTTCATACACTCGAGCGTGACGTTGCTGGAGAGGGGGGCCCCTTGGCTAGTAGAACGATAAAGGTGCCAGTAGAAATCAGCGGAACTTTGAAGAATGCGGTGGATAGTGTCTGAATCATCGATTTTGACTTTGAATGGCATGTGTGTTAGCCCATGTTGTCGACAGCGCTCATCCATGACCTCGAAATGGACAACATCACCATCCGCGCCAATGACCAGATGCGGCTTATCGTCACGCTTCTCCACCAAACGGAATCGCCTCTTTGCTGCTTCGATGCTTTGCATCTCGTTGGCTATCTGCTTAAAGACATTGAGTAATTTTATGTCAGGTTCGATGAAAAGGCGAATATCCTGTCCCTCGCCGACTCGAGCCTGCAAAGCATATCCAATACTAGCAAGGGAGAATGGTGTTTCATCACCGCGCGGAGCGAAATCGCACGTGGTGGTGAAAGCGGTGGTGGTTGAAGCAACGACAGTTCCAAGCTCAGATACCATGTTTCTATCTGCGAAGACAACGAACTCGGCCTTGCTTGTGATCCCATGGGCCTCGCCAGCTTCCAAAGTGTACCGTCCCGGCATGCCAGAGGCATGGATGGGGTATAATTCGCATTGTGGGTTGGTTACTTTGGAATTGAAAAGACATCGATTTTGGTGGACTCCTTCGCACTGTGGATCTTGCCTATAACAGATAGATCAGTTTTAGCAGACTAGGACACGAAAGTGGGCTTACGTGGGAAGATCAGGCAGATTGGTTATTACGTCCTTGTAAGCAAGCTTGTCAATGCCCCTTTTCTTCAACAACTCCAACAGCGCCGTAGTAAAGGCACCGGCTTGTTGACCTTTCTCTATGCCACTTACTGTCTCTCTGGCTGTTTGCCCCCGCCTACATGCTGAAAGGAGCATGTGTGACCGGAGACCCCTATTTTCGTATTTCTTTGGAACGACACTCTCCCGAGCATTTGGCTCAACGCCATTCAAAAGGCCTTGAGGGATAGTGTAAGTCTCTGGGAGCTCGATCCCGCGTACGGCGAAGGTCGGATCAAGGTTGCCTGTTCGCGTTCCCGAGCCAGAGTGACAACAATCAAGAATGACAGTCTGTCGGTGCACCTAATCAGTTACCATACGTGACAGAAAAAAAAAGAAATCTTACAATGTTGTCTGACTTTTTCATAGCGAGGTCTGCGAGAAGATGAGAGAGCCTCATATCTAGTACTCCTTGACCTCGCTCGGAGTCGGTCGACCCGTTGGGGTCAAAGTCGTGTGGAACCAGCATTTGTATCTTCCCGTTGTCGGTGGGCCATCGGGACGGGGCTTTCGCTTCGGCTCCATGCCCTGCATAGTAGATGAGAATCGGGTCGTCCTTCTTGATTGCTGAATTGTCCCCAAGCCTCTTAATCTCCGTCTCGATAGTAACTCTCGTGGCATCCTTGTTGCGAAGATTCTTGATTTGGTCCTTTGGAACGAGGAGAGTCTCTTGCAAAAATGTATTGACTGCGTCAGCATCGGCAACTGCACCCTTCAGATGTCGGACCTCGTTCGAAAGGTATTTGTCGATGCCAATAACCAGCGCAAATAGGGGTGAGATGCTAACAAATCGCAATGCTTAATCAGTGCGCAAATTTGAGGATGTAAAAATAAAACCAACGGTTTAACCGGAGGAGCAAGGGGCCTGAAATAATTGGAATTAGTAGATTGAAGACCACGTACAGGACGGCTTACTTGGACGGAGGACTGTGAAGGACAGGGTCATTACGGATTATTGAGATGGACAGAATCTACGTACGACGCAGGAGTTGAAGGCCTTTTCTCTGGAATATCCGCAGTCCTACAAGGTTCGAGTATTAGGATTACAGTTTATTTACTTGGATGGGATCTACATACGGCGGTGGGGACCTGTAACAAGCAGAGATTCAATTCGAATCGTCAAAAGGATTGGAAAGCTACTGACACTGTTATATACCATAGTAGCTCGAACACATTTGTAACTCTGATGTTGAGCCAGAAAAGAAACATGCCGATGAAAGACGCAAGAGTAGGAGTGTACGTGTGGCTTGTACTGTTGTGCAGGGCAAAGAAGTGCGACACTTTATAGGTGCAGCAGGCTCTGTTGCCCTTTCACCAGTGCACATACATTCGCTTCGTATTCTGACCTTGTGAACAGTGAACACCCACCGCAAAGGTCCCACTGTGTCAAATGATGTAAAATTTTCGGGCGGGGGGTGAAAGAAACAGCATGTTAGAAGTGCCGCAAAGAACCTTGTCCCTCATCAACAGACATGGAGACTCTTCACGCTTCGATGAATACCACATTAGTGACGTGAATGCGAATGTTTGTTTATCTGTCTTCCTTCTTTGTTGGCAATCATATTTGGAAGTACAGTACAAGTACTCACAGCATTGGATATGAACTGATATCCAGGAATATCTCGTACATAGCCCATCGATAATATCACGTGAAAGAAAGGGTTTGTCAGATGGGGGAAAAGAGACACGACGGTCAGCATCGTAAATACCATATTGGGTAAGTCGGTATCATGTTTAAGGCTCGGTGCCAGATTTTAGCCGCGCGGACCCCAAGTTAATGAAGAGACCGACTTGACATGAAGATTGGATCCCCGGACTGTATGCCATAAGTGCGCTATTGGCCTTCATCTTGCACACTTTCACACTCTGATGCTGTGAAAACCCGCTACAAAGGAGATTCATCTGTATATTGACGCCCATGTACAAACCCTGTTCCCTTCTCCCGCTTTTAAGGGACATGAAGATGATGGTGAGTACGTTACGGCGACTGCTGTGACATGAACACGAATTTTGTCGTCCTTCTTTCTTCTCATAACAGTCGTAATCATAGTATGACTGCATCGTGTTTAGTGGTATCAAACACTGAAGAACATTATTTAAAAGCAATGGAAATATCCGACATGAGCACCGCCATTGATTGTATTGGGAATGTATGGTAGAAGAGTGCCATTGGCCTTTCACCTTGCACATATCTTCACACTCTGATTCTGTATAACCAAGCTAAACAATGAAGAAGCTAAGCTGGAAGATCGATCATGAAGGCTAGAAAGTAAGCTCGTGGAAGGCTATGTACGAAACTAAGAATACGAACTGTACTCGTCTATTTGTTCATAACGGTTGTAACGATAGCATGACTACCTGGCCATGGTGCATGTAGACTCAGTAGTATCAAACACTGAAAAATCTAAAGCAATAGAAATAACTGACGCGAGCATCACCGTTGATTGTCGCACCCCGGAAATTGTACTTGTATGCCACGGCCGTTTCTACAGCAGACCAGGCTATGTAAAATGATGATGATGATGATGGTGATGATGATCCCAACCCCTGTCCCGGCATCGTGAGGGACCCTCTCCATGTTTCTGGACAACTGCAATACACATTGTGTCCCCCACATACCTCTTCTTCTCCGGAACTGGATCGCTCTTGCGACTGTCACCGAAAGGCGAGCTTTGGGTAATGCCCGACAAGTCCTTGTACTCCGTTGAGAAAAAGAGCTTCAAGAAGCCAACATCAACATCTTGTCCCTTCTTTAGTGTGTACGTATGCGGAACAGTCCCACTCGCACCGTACCCGACGGTCAACGATTCTCCAGGAGGAAGAGAAACATCAACGGCGCCGTCTTTTGCACTTCCAGGTTGATAGTACGGAACTGAAAAGGCAAATGATCTGGTTAGTCGGGCGCGCAGTGAGGATCAGTAGGACAACGTACCGATTTTCAAATCACTGACATCAAAATAGAACATCGAAACATAAAGACACACCGACGCGGTATTGGTAATCTTGAATCCATACATTGCCTTCTCATCGACATTGACTACAATCACACCTCCGATGTTCAGATTATGGCCATGGGGGTCAGGCATCAAAACCTTGTCGGAACCACCCATGAAGTCTCTGATTTCTTGCAACTTCATACACTCGACTGTGACCTTTCCGGCGAGAGGACTTCCTTGGCTAGACTGGTGAAGGTGCCAGTAAAAATGAGCAGAGCATCGAAGAATGCGGTGGATAGTGTCTGAATCATCGATTTTGACTTTGAATGGCATGCGTGTTAGCCCATGTTGTCGACAGAGCTTGTCCATGATCTCGAAATGGACAACATCACCATGCGCAGAAACCGCTAGATCGGGATGATCGTTTCGGCTCTCCACCAAATGCAATCTCCTCTGTCGTGCTTCGCCATTTTGCATCTCCGCGCCTATCCGCCTCAAGACACCGAATAACATTCGGACCGGCTCGATGAAAAGACGAACATCATGTCCCTCGCCGACTCGAGTCTGCAAGGCAAATCCTGGATGAGCTAGGAAGAAGGGAGTTTCATTGCCCCGCGGGTGGAAATCGCACGTGGTGGTGAAAGCGGTGATCCTTGAAGCAACGACAGTTCCAAGCTCAGATACCATGGTTCTATCAGCAAACACAGCGAACTCGGCGTTCTTTGTGATCCCATGGACCGAGCCAGCTTCCAAAACGTACCGGCCGCAGCGGGATACGCGGATGCCATATAGTTTGCGTTGCGGGCTGGCTACTTTGGAATTGAAAAGGCGTCGGAATTGGTTGACACCTTCGCACTGCGGATTCTGTCTGGAAGAGACGAATAAGCGTTAGCAGACTAGCACACAAAAGTAGGCCTACGCGGGAAGATCGGGTAGATGGGTTATTACGTCTTTGTAAGTAAGCTTGTCGACGCCGCTTTTCTTCAGCAAACTCAACAACGCTGAAGTAAAGGCGCCATGTCCATCTGCCTCTCTGGCTTCTTGCCCCTGCTTACATGCTGAAAGGAGCATGTGTGATGATAGACCTGTCCTCTCGAATCCCTGTGCAGTGGAACTCGACCGAGACTTGTAATGCGAAACGTCATGATGGAAGAGGCCTCGAGGGATAGTGTAGGTCTCTGGGAGCTCGATCCCGCGTACGGCGAAGGTCGGATCATGATTGACTGTTCGCGTTCCCGAGCCAGAGTGACAACAATCAAGAATGACAGTCTGTCGGTGCACCTAATCAGTTACCATACGTGACAGAAAAAAAAAGAAATCTTACAATGTTGTCTGACTTTTTCATAGCGAGGTCTGCGAGAAGATGAGAGAGCCTCATATCTAGTACTCCTTGACCTCGCTTGGAGTCGCTCGACCCCCTGGGTTCAAAGTCGTGTGGAACCAGCATTTGTATCTTCCCGTTGTCGGTGGGCCATTCGGACGGGGCGTTCGCTTCGGCTCCATGCCCTGCGTAGTAGATGAGAATCGGGTCGTCCTTTTTGATTGCTGAATTGTCCCCAAGCCTCTTAATCTCCGTCTCGATAGTAGCTCTCGTTGCATTCTCGTTGCGAATATTCTTAATTCGATGCTCCGGAACGCCGAGAGTCTCGTGTAAAAAAATGTCGACAGCGTCAGCATCAGCAACAGCACCATGCAGATTGCTGATGTTGTCCGAAAGGTACTTGTCGATGCCAATAACCAGTGCGTATAGGGGCGGGGTAGAGCTAACAATCCCATAATCAGTACACATATCCTAGGACGTGAAAATAAATACGAACTGTTCAATGTGAATACACTGGGGAGGACTGTGAAGCACAGAGTCATTACAGTGTATCTACATGGATCACGGGATCAACATACGACTGAGGATACTGAGGAGAAAGAGGCTTTTCCTCTGCTGGACTATCTGGAGACCTGTAAATTCGAGCTTTAGTGGGTCATCTTTTGAGTAGAGACACCTTACGTTAGAGGAGGCGAGGAACTGTAAAAGAAGAGGTTCAATAGGAATCGTCAAAACAATTGGAAAGCTACTGACACTACCAGATACCACAGCAAGTCCAACACAGAGCTCGCTGTGATGTCGAGCCAGTAAACAAACATGTCGATGAAAGACAAAGACGTAGGTAGGATGAGGAATGGCACTATACACGCCAATTGGACGGTAGGATAACAAAAAGCGCCACATTATAGATGTGGTACTAGCGCCCATTTCTCCTTCGCCTTTTCACTTTTCACGTACGTTCGCAATCTGAGTATCTGAATAGCAGGGGAAAAAGGCGCTGTGAAAAGATCCATCCGTCCATTGACGCCTTCGATTCACTGGCGTCAATGTAATGGGAAAAATCGTGTTAGATGCGCTGCAAAGAAACCTTGTCCTTCATGTCGCTCCCTCTGTCGAATGACATGAATATGATGAGTATAATATGACCACTGCTGTAACGTGAATGCGATTTTTCATTCTTCGTCGTGTTGATTGTCATACCGGGAGCATTGGGTCTAAATTGAGATCCATGAGACGCTGTAATTCGGGATTGTGCGTACACAAATAGAGGTATCTGCCACATCGATAACGATTCGGAGAAACAAAGGTGCCCTTAGGAAACAAGGTAAGTAATCGAGGTGAGCAGATCTATATCAATGGTGCCGGACGAAGTCGCAGGAGCCTGGAGGTGAGGCACACGAAGATGCGGGCAGGCGCCGGGTTTTAATTTTCGAAAAATAGCTCTCATCGAAGTCGAGGGTGATGTGGTCGTGAGGATGGGCATGATGCATCCTTGCTCGGAGATAGTTTACTCCTCTCCAAGACCCTCGTCCTTGGATAATTTGGGATTGACGGAAAGATCATCGAGCCGACTGACCAGGCCTACTCGGACGAAAGTTCTCGACGTCTGATTCAACGTGGGCCACTTCCTATCACTAACAAACGCTTAAGCACAAGAAAGGGTAACAGAGATGATGTTAAAACATACGAAGCAACTTCCTTGACCATTCCAAAGGGAACATCAAAGACTCTTTTACAGATCACAATGAGAACTGCCAGTTTTTAGCCAAATATTGGAGCGGCATGTGCTATGTTTCGGTAGCAAAAGCTCCGGCGTTTCGTATTAGACAAGAATAGTAGCTGATTACTGGCTCCGCTGAGGTTGGCGTCTGTAAAGCCCCGAGTGAACCTCTCCGCAAGTTTTGACGTGAGGAATGAACGGCTGAAAAAAACTTGTGATTGAATAGAAGGAAGGAAGAGATCATGTTTCCACCGTGTTTCCAAGATGTTTGCCTCCAAACAATGTGGTCATCTGGTGCTATTCTATGTTCACTTCGTTTAGCTTTTCTAAGTCGCGTCGTCTTCTCTTCGCTTCCTTCTATCACACCCACCTACTCCTTTCTTTTTTTCTGTGGTGCCTGCTGATATGGGCAGACGAGCAGCCTGCGGGGGATGAGTGCCAGCAATTCTCGATACTGCAAAATTCAGGCGGTTATCATGCTGTGAGTTACTACGTCGCTTTCCCAACGGCAAAAAGAAAGCCTAAGGAATCTGTGAGCGGCAAGATGACATTAACTGGAATTCAACTAAGAACCTGGGCGGCCCCCCAGCCGCTACACCATAATGCCAGTCATCTTGTCATGGATCAGTTTTAAAAACATCTTGCATGTGCATCTTTAAGCCGAAAGGGACGTGATCCGATACTATGTCATCTAGGGATTGGTCACAGGTCATAAAGGCAGCGAACCAGCAAACGTCAATTCTAAGTGCATATCATTGAGAGCTGATGTGCTTCAAAGGGGACGAAATGGACCTACGCACAAATCGAGCAGTTTTCACGTTCGTGTCTTACAGAGGCAGATCTGCAGAGAGAACCCTTGCTCAAGAACAAGATGAAAGCAAGGCAGAAAAAAAACGGTAATGCGAAAAGCTTGGGATGGCTCGCAATGATGCCAACCAACATCTGTTTAGAGGCAGATGCATAGAATGAAGTTGGTTGAGTTCCAGTTTGCACGCGATCTTAAGGCGGTGAGAGCAATATAGACATATAGACATATAGAAAAGAAATCAGAAAAACGCCAAAGCAGAAGAATCGGCAACCGTACCTGCACTAGCAATGATTCACACATGTTCCATGCTGACCCCGCTTGGGCCAATTCAGTTTGGAAACGACGGTTATCCAAACTCTGTCACAGAGATGGTCTCGGAGAATGCGCGCATAGCGCTCGATACAATCGAGGCAGGTCATCATAATGCAGCATGAACTGTGGACTGACGAGATAAAGTCAGGAAGATCGTTGAGGTCACTGCGCCCGGACCAGAAGCCTGGAATTACTTCATAAATCAAAGAAAACAGTCCATTTTATCCAAGTCACGCAGGTGGGAAATAAGACGCGGCTCTCAAGGTCAGTTAGATTGGCTTCCACGAGGGGAAAAAGTTCTTCTCTTGCCCTGTGGCAGTTACCCGCAACCGTATTGAAACATTCATCATGGAATTGGAAGCGACTCTTCCATGGCGAGTTATGAAATCACACCCAATTCTAAGTAGACAAAATATGCTTATCGCATGATAGGTGGAACGATTGACCTGGATTCTGGATTGCGAGGTGTTGGGATAGCAATCCCGAGCGAGTACGAGAACGTACTCGAAGATATGATGCCAGTCAGCGGCAGCTGACTTGGATCGTGATCCGGACTTATTTAGTATCTCGTAGAAAGATCTCAAAGTAATACAAAATGTATTTAAGTAGAACGTCTCTCTCTCGAGAGGCTAATTCTAATCCTCTGTACATTACTCTGCTCTCTACTTACAACAGGTTATAGGCCCTGGCCATAACTGAACTTACATCGCTACTCACTTCGCACCCTTTTGTACTTTACGTACACATGTAGAACTGCATGGATAGCCAGTCCATGTATAGAATTGACCCCCTTAAGGGCCCGGAAAATTATCCAACATGGAAAATCAAGATGATCGATATCCTAACCGATTTAGGACTAATTGATTATGCAGATGGAAGCATTCCGGCCCTGGCAGATATGACACTGGTGGCAGATTGGAAGAAGAGTGATAGGAAGGCTCTTTCAACAATAAGATTGCAGGTTTCAAATGGCCTGCTGGTATATATTGCTGGTTCAAAGACTTTGGCAGAAGCCTGGAAAGCTCTAAAGGATATATATGAGTCCAGGAGACCCATGGGAATTGTCCTTGTCAGAAGAAAATTCTTCAGAGCTCAGTGTGAAGAAGGAGGAAACATAGAGGAGCATATTAGGACTATGAGGTCCTATCAGGAGGAGCTAGCATCCCTTAAGCAGAAAGTTGAGGAGGAGAACTTCTCTATTACACTGCTGACTTGAAAGATTCTTACAAGCTGATTTCTCAAATTCTTCAGGAAGACATCCAATTAAAGGAAAAGACTTCTGATCAGACCATGACACTTGCAGCACATGACAAGAAGTCCAATCCAAAAGTCACATGTTATGGATGTGGGGAAACTGGTCACATCAGGACAAATTGCTCAAATAGAAAGAAGAATTCTAGAAAGTCATGGAAAGGAAAGAGAAAGGGCCAGACTCAGACACATATTGCCAAATCAGACTCAGAAGAAGATGACTACATATTTTGTGCAACAGACATTGCACTTACCTCACTCTCAGGAGTATCATGGCTAGGGGACTCTGGCACTATCAGACATATAGTCAAAAATAGATTATATTTTTCTGACTATGTTGAAACCCCAGGACATGAAGTCATTGGTATAGGCAAATCCAAAGGCTTGAGAAAGGGAACTGTAAAGATTAAAATAGTTGAAGGGGAAAAGATCACTCCAGTCACACTAAAGGAGTGTATTCACTGTTCTGATGCACTATTCAATCTTATGTCAATAGGGCACATTACAGATGCTGGATTTGAACTCAAATTCAAAGAGTCCAGAATGAATATTATCTCACCACATGGCAAGATAATCAGCCATGAAGATAAAATATCAAAGCTGTACAGCCTTGACATCATTGTTTCAGAAATAATCCAGGCCCATGCTATGAAATCAGCCTGATCATGGCAAAAGTGGCACAAAACATTAGGCCACTTAAACATGAGATTAGTAAAGAGACTATTTAGGAAGAAAATGGTCAAAGGGATAGATATAGATGAGTCAGCCAAGCCTCAGACAGATTGCATAGCCTGCATAAAAGCCAAACATTATACTAAGCTATTTTCATAGAAAGCTGAAAGGAACTATACTGAAATAGGAGAAATGACATTTTCAGATCTATGGGGGCCAGCTTGAACCCAGGGTATCTATGATGAAAGATATTATATAAGCTTCACAGATAGAAAATCCTGAAGAACAATATTGTATTTTTTGAAGTCAAAGCAAGATATGGAAATTCAAAAGAAGATCCAGCAGTATCAAAAATACATCAAAGTTCATAAAGAGAAGGATCTGAAGTTTATGAGGATTGACAATAGAAAGGAATATGTCAATGAAGAGGTAAAGAAATATCTCCAGGACAATGGCATATAGTTGGAATTGACTGCAGTATATTCTGTTACAATTTTTCCTATTTTTCTTTTCTTTTTCCTTGGAATTGACTCCTATCTTTGCTTAGTCAGAGCACTTAGGACCATAAGAAGACTTAGTCAGCAACCCAGTTGGTCTTGGTTCTATTGTGCTGCTGTGTGCTGTGAAGAGAGAGACAATGCTCTTTTTGTCCTCAAACTGCAGTGCAGCAGTAACAGCATAACAGCAAGACAATAGCTTTATGGAGAGCTGAGTAACCACAGCAGTAACAGCTCAACAGCCAGACAATATCTTTTGTGAACACTTATTTATAGACAGAGAACCAAACAGTATTTAAGTAGCATAGCTCTCGCTGTAATACCTCAGCTTTGAGCTAAAGTTTATTCTTTACCATCCTATCTCGAGTGACTTGCAATGCCTTGACCACACACTCTATTCAACACATCAGTGAACTCAGTCAGTCTAACCCGAAGTGCGAGATTCTGAACTGTTTATCATATGTTGATAGTCACATGGAGTTTGGACTTAACAATTAGCTCGAAGCTTCTAGCTTTCTTTCTTTAAGCCTAAAGGCTAAAAGAACTGAATGCTTCCATTAACTCTTTTCTTGATCCAATGAACAAGAAATTATATGTCTTCTATTAACAGCTCTATTAACTCCAAAGTACTCTCTTCCTCCATTAAATTGCTGACCACTCTTCTAGAAACCCTAACAATCAGGATAATCACAGATTATCAAGCCAAGGATGACATCATCCATGAACTCATCAATGGCCTCTCTGCCGAGGCCAGAATCCAGGAACTCAGACCCAGACAAGGGTCTGAAAGCATGGGCCAATCAGGTCCTGTTCAAAAGGAGGAGGAACCCCTCCTCAGTGCTCCATGCCTCTCGACCCTCAACTCTGACTCCATTGATGAACTGGTGGAAGAAGAAGAGGTCAAGCTCAGTCAGCAGTGGGGAGACAAGCTCGACGAGCAGTATCGACAGTTGGCCAGAATTAGCTGACCAACAAGATGGAGATCTTCCCCATCAAACCAACCACCTCAGGGCTGAAGATGGCCTGCAGGCACCGAGTGGAATGAAAATCCCAGAGATGACCCTTATGCCTCTGATTGCTGGGACAATCAGGATTAAAGTGCTAATACCGAATCAACAAACACTAGTGGAGGAAGAACAGGAGGCCAGGAATCCCTGTTAGTCTAGGGACAAAAATAGCCCTCAGGCACTGAATGGAATGAAGACCCCAACAATGACTCTTACAAGGTCAACCAATAGGGTCCTGACACAGAAGAAGGAGAAAGCAGTCCAGACAGACCATTATTCTCTGAAGAAGGAGAAAGGGATTCAGATGAATCCTTATCCAGTGAGTCAGGAAGCAGTAGCTTCCTGGCCAATAATGAGTTCTCAGGGGGTAGCAACTTCCCTGATTGGATCATCAAAGCCCAAATACCATGAGCACCCTGAATCAGCAATTGAGCCTTTTGCAAATTCTTGCACAAGAAGCTCACCACCCTTTTCCTCAATTCAAGCTTCTATGATGAATTCTGAAATTACATCAAACAAATTGAAGGCAGGAGGGAGTAGCAATGTAATGCTGAGACCGAGAGGGTATGGAATCTACTCACCTGGGGGGTCCCATACTGGAAGGACTCTAATGATCCCCAGGGCCAATATTGGCCTGAGGGAGAATGGAGAAATCAAAGAGGAGGAAGGCATCCCCTCCACAAATGATCGCTGGTCCAGATTTGTGGATGAGGAGTGGGAGGACTGGCAGAGTAGAGAAGGCCAGTATCTGAAGAACTGGCAAATCTCTTGACTGATCTGCAGCCAGAGAGGATCACCACTAGCATCAGAGATGCTCTTAGTGTTGCCAGAAGAAGACCGGTACTTGTCAAGGGCCACATCATCTCATAGCACCACTTCATGGCTTTTTGAGGAAAGGCCAAAATACTCAAATCCATGGAGATACCCAATGCAGAGGCCATTCACTGGAGTCAGCCTGGATGAAGCTGAAAGCAGTGAGGAAAAGGCACCTGAAGCCCCCCTCTCTACAGAAGATGACCCTGAGGCACTTGCTCAGGGCTGGACAATCAGAAATGGGAGGATCGTATGAAAAGAAGCCCCACTGGGAAGTCCTGTAGCAGATGATGGATCCCTTCATTCCTTCCTCAGATCACTGACTAGATGGGGAGGCCCACCTGAGGATGGACCTCCAAATCTCATGCTCTCTCTCGATCTGAAGGCAAACATTTTAAATGTCAAACCAATCCTTATGTGGGAGACCCTTCCCTTCAAGAGGGTATCCAATGATATCGACAGATTCCTTACTGACTGTGACTAATATTTCCAAGTATTCATCTCATTCTTCCTGCTTGACATGTACAAAGTAATGCATGCTATAACATATTTGGAAAATAAGGCAAAAACGTGGTGGATCCTTATTGCTCCCTCATTCTGGTCACAATCATGACAACATCATTGGTATCCCTCATAGCTGATATTCAAACAAATGATCTGAGACAAGTTCACAGATCCAGCCATTCAAGAAGTCCATAAACAAAAAATGAAGGACTACAAGATGGGTGACAAGGCAGCTTCAGACTACTTTGATGAGTTAGAATGACTAGAGAAACTTGCTGGGGTATGAGAAGACACAGCTGACATGGGAAGGATAGTCGAATACATGAAAAAGGGATTGCCACTCTCTTACTTCAAAACTATTTCAAATCTTGGACACAGTATTCCAGTCAGCTATGATGATTGGAAAGCCAGAATCACCCTCATGTGGCAAGAATGACAATAGTAGAAGGCAGAATCATCCACCCTATCATGGGATAGACATAGGAACCAGAGACAGGGCTGGAAGCCCTTGAATTAGATGACCACATCATCCAGGCCTGGAGACTCTGCCTCAACTTCTCAATATGCCGAGAAGCAAACTGGTATGGGCACAACATATACTGAAACAGGTAAGCCAATGGATGTGGATTGTCTCAAGAAAGGGGGAAAATGTTTCAATTGTGATCAGAAGGGTCACATGGCATGAGACTGCCCCCAGAAGAAGAACAAATACATCTGAGAAGACATTCAGGCATAAATTGCTGAGCTGATAAAGGAAGAACAAGACCTTGACTAAGAGGACAAGGCAGAAGAGGGAAAAGGCAGAGCCAAGCAGTGAGTGATTCCACTGACTCAGCCAAGGACTTGAGTAACAGGTCACAAACTGCTGGACAGACTGATACTTTCTCTATAGGTGACCCCTCTATGTCTAAATTATGCATGCATTCAAATATACCTGACCTTGTTACTGATAAACCAGAATTGCCTAAAAGACCAATTACAATAACTCAAATGCCAACAAAGGGCCGAAGAGAGGCAGAGAGCCCCAAAGGTGTGTTCTCATCAAAGGTTCACCAGACTAACCTTCTAGAACAGGTGGACCAAACCAGGAAAATGGACCCCACTAGATGGCTTAAACCATTCAACACCGAATGGACCTGGCGAGCCATCAAAAATGCAAAGAATGAAGAAGTGGCAAAAGCCATACTCAAGAATTGGATACACAGGACCTAAGCCGAAGAAGTGATCGACAACATGATCACAGGAATGTGAGAAGCAGAATGATGTCAAGCTCTAAAATGGCTTGATGAACTATATGGACTAAGAAAGTTCATCTGACAATCCAAGACTTCAGGTCAAGACCTATTGACCAAAGTCTGAATTGAGACACTCACATCTCGAAGCACTTACAAAGTTACTGCACTAGTCGATAGTGGATACACTGGAAGCTCCATTAACTATGCTTTTATCAACAAGCATAAACTTTCAACCCAAGCTATAGCAGCACCAATTCCAGTCTATAATGCAGATAGAACAAAGAACCAAGCTGGCTCAATCACTGAATATGTCAAGCTTAGACTCACCATCAGAGATCATTCTGAATGAATTGACTTGGCAGTAACTGATTTAGGCACCAAGGAAATATTCCTGGGACATGATTGGTTAATCTGACACAATCTGCTCATCAACTGGAAGACCAGATGCATCATTTTTGCCAGATGCTGATGCCAGAAAATTCCATTCGAACTGCCAGATGAAGATCCTGAGGACTGGTGGGATGAAGAAATAGAAGATGGAGAAACAATTCTTGCCATGGATCTGCAAAAGGCTATCAATATTCAAGCCATGCATCATGCAAACAACTTGGTGGCAAAGGCCAATGCAGAGAAGGAAGAAAAAACATTTGAAGAAATAATGCTGGGGTGGGCAAGGGACTATCGAGACTTATTCCAAAAAGAAAGTTTTGATGAGTTACTCAACCCAAAGCCCTGGGACCATGCCATCAAATTAGTCTCAAACTCCAACGCCAATCTGAATTGCAAAACCTATCCACTTGGCAACAATGAATAACAGGAGTTGGACAAGTTCCTCGAAGAGAACTTATCCAGTGAAAGGATTCGGCCATCAAAATCACCAATGGCATCTCTCTTCTTCTTTGTCAAAAAGAAGGATGGTAAACTTTGACCAGTACAGGATTATCAGAAGCTCAATGAAATGATGATTAAAAATCATTATCTGCTTTCTTTAATTTTGGAGTTGATGAACAAACTCCGAGATGCCAGGTACTACACCAAACTGGATGTGCGGTGGGGGTATAACAATGTGCATATCAAAGAAGGTGACGAATGGAAGACCACTTTCCAGATAAACTGCAGATTGTTCGAACTGACAGTTATGTTCTTTGGACTCACAAATTCGCTGGCCACCTTCTAATGGATAATGAATGATATCTTTAAGGATCTCATTGCCACTGGAAAAGTCATGATCTATTTAGATGATATTCTCATCATGTCCAAAACCAAAGAGGAGCATTGACAACTAGTATGGTGAGTATTAGCATTGATGAGGAAACACTGTCTTTTTCTCAAGGCAGAGAAGTGTGAATTCAAGGTACTCAAGACCAAGTACCTTGGAGTCATTATTAGTGAAGGGGCCATATAAATGGATCCCATCAAGGTTGCTGGAGTAACTGAGTGGCTGGAGCTGACTAAGAAGAAGGAACTGCAATCATTCTTAGGATTCACCAACTTCTACCACCAGTTCATTCAGGACTACAGCAAAGTGGTCTGACCTATGATGCAATTAACTGGAAATGCACCATGGAATTAGAGACCAGCATAACAATCAGTGTTTGATAATTTTAAACGCTGATTAACTGAAGACATCATACTTGCTATACCAAATCAAAAAGAAAAGTTCTGAGTGGAAGCTGACTCAAGTGAAGGAGCAATAGGAGTGGTACTCTCTCAGGAATAGGATGGCAAATAGTGACCTGTCATGTTCATGTCAAAAGCACTTACAATAACAGAATGCAATTATGAAATATATGACAAGAAACTCCTTGCTATAATGCTTGCCCTTGCCAAATGGTGGCATTATCTCATTAGAGCAGTCCAGATCTTTGAGATCTGGACAGATCACCAGAACCTTCGATATTTCTGACTTTCACAGAAACTGAATTGCCAACAGGTCTGATGGATCATGGAGTTATCTGAATATGAATATATGCTATACCACAAAGCTGGTGCAGCAAACAAGAAGGCCAATTTCCTCAGCCACAGGGCAGACCATGACTAAGGAGGAACCAACAATGAAAGAGTCATATTATTACAACTAGAACACTTCCAGGCTATGATTATGCCCACTGAGGAGAAAGTACATGAGCACATCAAGAGTGCTACTCAAGACCCCCATAAGTGAGATCAAAGAATCGCTCCATCACTCAATCATGAGCAGGGACTAAAGAAAGAGGGAGGATTGATCTGCTATGATGGATGGATCTATATCCCAAGGGATCAGGGACTTTGTGGTGATGTCATCACTATCTGTCATTATCACATGACCACCAGACATCCCAGGATCGCTAAAATGAAGGAATTAATCCTGAGAGAATATTGGTGGCCTAAAATAGACCATGATATCACCCAATATGTCAAAGCTTGTGAGGTTTGCCAAAGAGGCAAATTCTCAACCCAACCATGAGCAGCACCACTCCATCCAAATGAGGTCTCTTCATCACCATGGACCTATATCTCAGTGGATATAATAACTGAACTTCCCAAAAGTGATAGCTATGATGCAATCATCATCATAGTCAATCGCTTCTCAAAAGCAATCATTCTGATCACCTGCTCAACAGAATTGACATCTGAGAGATGGGCAAAAATCCTACAGAACGAGGTTTATGCAAAATATGGCATGCCTCAAGTAGTGATTTTAGACAGAGGACCACAATTCATCTCCAAATTTTTGGACGATTTGTACCGACTCCTCAATATTAAGAGAAATGCCTCAATAGCATATCATCTACAAACAGATGGCCAAACAGAGTGGGCCAATCAAGAAATTGAAAAGTATCTTTGACTTTTCATCAACTATCAACAAGACGATTGGATAGAATGGCTAGCATTGGCAGCATTCCAACATAACAACAGAGTTCACTTGGCGACAGGGAAGATCCCATTCTTTGTCAACTATGGAAGAAACCCACCAGTTGCACAAACTGGATAGGCACACATGACCACCTCAGCATCATTGGATTTTACAACCACAATGACAAAAATCCATGAGGAAACAAAGATGGCCCTTGAAAAGGCCACCTCCACAATGAAAAAACAGTATGACAAGCACTGTAAGCCAGCACATGAATATTCAGCCAATGACAAAGTTTGGCTGGATACAACAAACTTGCATCTCCCTTGCCCAAAACAGAAGCTAGCAGACAAATGAACAGGACTGTTTAAAGTCATCACCAAAATTAGCAACTCTACATACAAGTTGCAACTCCTAGCAACTTGAAAAGTTCATAATGTCTTTAATGAGACATTATTAACCCCATATATCACACCAGCCTTTTCAAACCAAGAACAACCACCTCTACCACCACCAGAACTCATTGATGATGAAGAACACTATGAAATCAATGAAGTACTAAAATACAAAACACAAAAGGTTAAAGTATGAGGAGAAGGCATGAAAACAACTGTTGACTACCTAGTCAGCTGGAAGGGATATGAATCCGAATCAAACCAATGGGTTAATGAAAAATACATGAACATAGAGAATGCCATCTGTGACTACAAACATCAGAATAATTGACTAACAAAGTAGTCGACAACAAATGAAAAAGGATGTACATCTAGTCAGATATACATCAACTGACCTGCTAGAAATGGTGTGATGATCAATCCTGCATAGACTGGAGGACTTATCCCTAATTAAACCATCAGGATGATGGTCTTAAGAAGAAGGTAATATTACAATTTTTTCTATTTTCCTTTTCTTTTTCCTTGAAATTGACCCCTATCTTTGCTTAGTCAGAGCACCTAGGACTGTGGGAAGACTTAGTCAGCAACCCAGTCAGTCTTGGTTCTATTGTGCTGCTGTGTGCTGTGAAGAGAGAGACAATGCTCCTTTTATCCTCAAACTGTGGTGCAGCAGTAACAGCATAACAGCAAGACAATAGCTTTGTGGAGAGCTGAGTAACTGCAGTAGTAACAGCTCAACAGCCAGACAATATCTTTTGTGAACACTTATTTATAGACAGAGAACCAAACAGTATTTAAGTAGCATAGCTCTCACTGTAATACCTCAGCTTTGAACTAAAGTTTATTCTTTACTATCCTATCTCGAGTGACTTGCAACACCTTGATCACACACTCTATTCAACACATCAGTGAACTCAGTCAGTCTAACCTGAAGTGTGAGATTCTGAACTGTTTATCATGTGTTGATAGTCATATGGAGTTTGGACTTAATATATTCTCCATCTCAAAATGGAGTTGCTGAGAGAATAAACCGGACCCTTGTGGAGCATGCATATGCTATACTAGAAGAACATCACTTACCAAAGTTTCTATGGCCTAAGGCAGTGGCATATGCCACATACCTGAAGAACCGATGACTAATCAGAGCTATCAAAAATGATCTACCTCCAAAAGAAGTGTTTCAGGGCATGAAACCAGATATTTTGGCACTCCAGGAATTTGGAGTAAAGTGCTAGGTGTTGCAGCAAGATAACAAGAGGTCAAAACTGGACCCAAAGTCAAAAGAATTTATTTTCACAGGTCTTACAGATGAATCCAGGGCCTGAAGATATTATAACCCTCAAATCAGGCAGATTCAGACCTCAAGATATGTTATATTTTCTGAAAACAACACTACAGAGCCTATAGACACTGACTATATAGTCTCTCATTCTTTGTCACTCAAGAAGGAGTCAGAGAGCAAAGTTGAGCAGACTCCAGATAGAAATGATGGCATTTTGGATGATTCTATGGATACCAGAAATGCTGAACCAAAAGGGGAAATAGCCTCTGATATGTTATTGATCAAATCAAAGTTTCTAATATAGCATGAGAAAATGATCAAGCCACATGACAAATTAGCCTGGATCGCATCAAAGACCCAACCGAGTTACTAGACACTTCATAATCCAAGTGCACAAGCTGTGAAAACATCAGAACAACAGCATACCTCAGAAGAATCATCTTTAGAAGCTGTAAATATTGCAATAGACTATGCATGCATTGAAGAAACTGCAGACAACCTCAGTGATGAGCCATTAAGCTTTGAAGAAGCCAAGACAAGGTCAGACTGGCATCATTGGAAGAAAGCAATGGATGAAGAATACAATCTATTGACTTCCCTAAGCACATGGCAGCTGGAAAAATTACCCAAAGACAGATCACTTGTGGATTGCAAGTGGACTTACAGATTGAAAAGGGATGGTGATGAGAAAATCACCAGGTACAAGGCCAGACTTATTGCAAAAGGATTTTCACAGGTACCCGGCATTGATTTCTTCGAGACATATGCACCAGTTGTCAGGCTGGACACATTCTGCCTACTCATGGCAATTGCCACTCAAAGAAACCTAATCATTCATGGAATGGACATTGTTGAAGCTTACTTAAATGGTAAACTCAATGAATCCATTTATATGGCACAGCGACCTGAATATTCAGATGGGAGTGGAAAAGTGGCACACCTCAAATTAATGTTGTATGGACTCAAGCAATCTGGCTGAGTTTGGAATGACAAATTAAATGCTACATTTTTAGGAGTTGGATACACCAGATTGATCAGTGATCAATGTGTGTACATCAGACAAATGAGTTCTGGTCCTATAATTGTAGCTGTACATATTGATGACATGATATTGCTTGCCTCAAATGATGAAACCATGTCTAAAATGAAAGAAGAGCTTAAGAAGAAGCTAAATGTCACAGACATGAGGGAGATTCAATATATATTGGGCATAAAGATAGACAGGAATAGGGACAAGAGCACTATCACTCTATTCCAGAAGGCATATATTCTCAAAGTACTCGAGTGAATGGGCATGAATGACTGTCAACTGGTCAAAATGCTTATGGACTTGAATGTATAGCTAGAGAAAATTCTGATAGAAGACCCACAAGGTGTTGACACAGCCATCAGGCAATATTACCATACTGGTGTTGGATCACTAATGTATGCAGCCAATGGATCCTGGCCTGACATTGCACATGCTATCACTGAATTAAGCAAGTACATGCAGAATCTGGCTGCTAAGCATGTCACAGCCTTGAAGTGAGTTTTCCACTATCTGAAGGGAACTCTAGACTTCAGAATCACATATAGAGGGACTATGGATGAGCTGATACCTTATTCAGACTCAGACTGGGAAGAAGACAGAACAGATAGAAGATCAACATCTGGTTATATCTGTACCTATGCAGGAGGAGCTGTTACTTGGAGTTCAAAGAAACAGCCTACCATAGCCTTATCCACTATGGAAGCAGAATATATGGCCCTTGCACACACAACCTGGGAAGTAATTTGGCTATGAGCACTCTTAACCAAATTAGGATTGCCATCTTATGAAGTGATGACTATTTTCATCGACAACCAATCAGCAATCAAATTTGCTGAAAACCCCATATTCCATGCATGATCGAAGCATATAGACATACAGCACCACTTCGTTCATGAGCACATGGCTTCAAATAAAGTCAAAGTTCAGCACTGCACATCAGAGGAGAACTTAGCAGATATATTCACTAAAGGCCTACCAAGACCATTACATGAGTATCTATCTGCAGGTATTCTAGGAACTCAGAATTGAGGGGGAGTGTTGGGATAGCAATCCTGAGCGAGTACAAGAATGTACTCGAAGATATGATGCCAGTCAGCGGCAGCTGACTTGGATCGTGATCTGGACTTATTTAGTATTTCATAGAAAGATCTCGAAGTAATACAAAATGTATTTAAGTAGAACGTCTCTCTCTCGAGAGGCTAATTCTAATCCTCTGTACATTACTCTGCTCTCTACTTACAACACTTGCATAGCCACAACTAAGATTGCAGTACATAAACAATCAGTCGAAGTACGCATTGAATAATTCAACAACGTAAATGCAATATGACAGCGTTTTGTACGCGAAAGTCATACTGTACTGGTAAAGTTGGTATAGAGTTGAGATACATGTTAACGTGAGCGGTAATAACTGAATCGCGTGGGGGGTCGTTGAAGATTTGTGACATGAATTATCCGAGTCGGCAAGCGTGATCTACAACTCCATGCGGAGACTGATTTATACCGCTAGGGTAAAACACTTCTGAATGTGGATAGTCCACAAATAGTATGCTGCACCAGCGACTAAGCGTATCTATCATATGATAATTCAGGAGGGTATCAGCTAGCATGGATCAGAAGAAATTTCTCTCGCAGGATCTTAGTGGTCTTTCCACTAGTTCATTGAAATGTCTCCTGAGTCAACAGTATGATTCATATTCTATGTATGATTTTATGCTAGGATGATACGCAGCAACCAATCTAAGACACTGATTTATAATGAACGCGACTCGGGGCCGCCCAGGATCTGCGGTCCGTGGTATACTGCAAAGAATATAACAGATCTTCCGAGTCGGCAAGCACGATTCACAGCTCCCTTTAGAATATGATTTGCATCTCCCCTTCGGCAACGACACACCGCAAGCGATGATCTGCGTTGTGAAAGGAAAATATTGGGAGCGAATAAATATTGTTAAGTTACTAGTACAGTCGAATGTGGTGCACTAGAGAGGAATTCCTTCAATGACCCGGTGAACAACAGCATCAACTACCAATCCAGCAAGTATCAGATTCCCAATCGTCGGCGTGTGCAAGAAAAACTTCATACATTGCCTCGGCTTGTCAACATCCGTCACGACGAGTTCCTTCAGAAGAATGGATGTAGAAAGCGCCACGGCAACATAATACGCAATCCCCTGCTCGTTGAGGACACCAGCCAATGACATCAACACTGCAAAGCCGACAGTGGTGGCGGAGCAGATGTAAATCGTGTATTTGCCGCACAATATGGCGAGCGACTTGATGCCAATCTTGACATCATCCACCTTGTCCTGGTGCTGATACACCGTCTCGTATGTGATTGTCCACATCGTCGCACCGAGGTATGCAGCAGTGAGGGCGTGGTAGGAAATTTTGGCGTCAGGCGCCAGGTCTGCCCAGCCCATGTAGATACCGATGTTGAACATCAAGCCCTAAGGGAACGTCAGATCGCTGATTTCTGCATGAATCACAAAGGTACTTACCAAAGGAATGGGCGCAAAGTACATCCAGCGCTTGCATGTGGGGTACAGCACGTACAACGGCCACACGTACATGGAAATACGCAGACTGAATAGACGAGCATGGTAAGCATAGAAAAACTGTATCAGAGAGGAAACACTTACGCTCCAGGACTTAGGACCTTGAAAGCCAAAAAGACACCAATCACGACTTGGAGAGCGAAGAACAACCAGGCACGCTCAATGCTGATAGCACCTCTAGGGAGTGCCCGATTCTTCGTACGCTCCACGTTCGCGTCGATATCATAGTCGAGGATGTCGTCAATGGTCATGATCTGAGATCAAGGATGAGATAGCGAAGACGGCTTCGAACATCTAGACTCACCAAGCATTTGATCCCGATGCAAAGGAAAAAGTAGACGACGGCCCGGATAAGGCATTCCAGTCCCGTCAGCTGAGGGTAAGCGTGGTACACCATCGCTAAAGACCATGCTATCATTCCCGGTTAGCGAACGGAAACGGAAGTCCACAGACATCCACACTCACCCACTGGAAGAAACACCGTTGCACATCCCATCCCATTTTGGAGACGGCAGAGCTCCCAGCAAGCACCGATCTCAGTCCGAGTCGGTGGTGCGATGAGGGTTTTGACGTTCGAAGAGATCGAGGAGAAACCCAAAATGATCGTCTCCCTCGGACCCTTCTTGGAAATCAAGGAGGCGAAAGACTGCGAACAGATAGCAGTAGAGAGAGCCATTGGAGGAAGAGATAGTAGTAATGGTGGTAGAAGACTGTAGGATGCGGAGAACCTGATCTCCTCCCATTTTCACGCCCGTCCCTATATACCAGTCAGACGCTGGTGCATCCTCTCGTACGACCGTCGTAAACGAAACACTGGCAGCAGCGCAGGAACAAGGGGCAACGAATGAAATTTGATCGAGGACCGTCTGCATCTCAGATTGATGGTCGACGCCTGTGATCGACCGCGTAGTATTGGTCGATCTTGCTGATGTTTATCTCCATGCGGTTACATCCGCGTCCGACTCGCACGTTAGCGGTGATGCCCAATTGGGGAACCGCCTCATCATAGGAGCAAATCCTGGCCGCACGGACTGAACAGAAGCATCTGCGGATACATACTTCCTGCAGCATTCCTATCACATTGAACTGCATGCTGAAGAAGAATTTCGGGAAAGACGTATAGCACCCAACTCTCTTGTGCTAGCACTGTCGCGGTCATATGTTTACCTACACTCCATGACCAAGTTAGGGTAAGGATTGGCATAAATTGCTGATGATTTGTTTCCACTCACTGGATTGTTTCTTCTCCAAATATCCCGACTGTATGTTTTCACCTAATTACCTTTTGGGGGATTCCATACATAGACACCGGGGCATACAGTACCTCTGGCATTCGATAATTTTCAAGCAGAGAGCAACCTGCACTGCCACCCGACTCGGGGCCGTCGACTAATTGCGGTCCGAGTCAAGTTCGAGTCGGTAATCAAGGAATATATCCAGCTCTGCCTTCGCTTGCAGCCTTTTCATCATGTTGAAAAAAAAAAGATGAGGATCTTGGTTACGTAGGAGGACAGTGGCCTGAATGGTCGTTCATGATGGCCAAGTCATACTTAGAGCCCAGTCACCCTTGCGAAGTCATACTACAGCACCATCGTGTTCAAAGAGTCCTTCCGGATGGACTATGAGGTGGCGAGAAGATATCCCGGCCCGTTCTGCCTTGTGGCACTCGGGATCTGCGTGAGGGAGAAATGAAAGTCAAAAATCCCTATGGAGGTAATTTTGCAAATATATACCCATTTCAAAGCATTTTTAGAATCTTCCCCATTCGATTATTTGAGAATCGTGAAGAAATACGTGGGATCGGCGGCTTGAGTGAGACGGAGCATAGAAGAGAGAGGACCAGGAATAGTCATTCAGGAAGAGATCTGGCCTTTTATATAGTCACGTCCTGAGCATCGAAGAGAGGATGAACGCGATAGAGCGACTCGGATGCCTTCTCGCTTTCGGACCGCAGTTACTCAACGGCGCCGAGTCGGGTGGCAGTGCAGATTCAGGACACCCTCAGACGCGCTATGACTTGACTAAGAAAGGTTGTGTTGCTATCTGACCTAACAACATTGTTGCAATGCTGACAAGAGAAGCTATGAAAGAAAATATTCATCTCAATGAAAACTTTACGGATGGGAGGGCGATTGATACTTCAACGTTAATGTTTGGACATTTGCATAACGACGAACAAAAATTAGGGCTAACTGGTGACACTGGAAGCTGATAGAAGTAAGTAGACTTCGAAGGAAGTTGGAGAGAATGGTTATGTGGCTGTGCTCAGCTAGAACGAGGGGAACCAACAATTACAAATATACTGCTCCCTCTTTGAACTGCTATGGTCTTTCTCAGTTCTGGGTGCGCTTGTCAAATTACTATCCGAATGGCGATGAGATGGGAACTTTATGAAAAATAATCTTCCCTGTTGCTCAGAATTGGGATACTGCTTTCCTACAGTCCCTCTCACTAGCAAGCAACCAGTGCTTATACCCCTTCTGACTGTTGGAATCACACTGAAGTCGTTGGACCCTCGCTCAGGCAGCACTTGAAGACTTTGTCGTAGTTCACGGAGCAAATTGTACCAAAGAAAAAATTGGACGTTTCGGCATGTCTGTAACACCCGTGCCCAACAATACGAGCCCCCTCTTAGACAGTCCGGTAATTTCAAAGCGATATACATCTGTCTCCTACCACGAAACTGCCAGTTCCGGGGTTCTGCAGCACTATGGGAGCAATTGGTTTCGTGCACTTTGCGGCCAGGATTTGCTCCTATGATGAGGCGGTTCCCCAATTGGGCATCACCGCTAACGTGCGAGTCGGACGCGGATGTAACCGCATGGAGATAAACATCAGCAAGATCGACCAATACTACGCGGTCGATCACAGGCGTCGACCATCAATCTGAGATGCAGACGGTCCTCGATCAAATTTCATTCGTTGCCCCTTGTTCCTGCGCTGCTGCCAGTGTTTCGTTTACGACGGTCGTACGAGAGGATGCACCAGCGTCTGACTGGTATATAGGGACGGGCGTGAAAATGGGAGGAGATCAGGTTCTCCGCATCCTACAGTCTTCTACCACCATTACTACTATCTCTTCCTCCAATGGCTCTCTCTACTGCTATCTGTTCGCAGTCTTTCGCCTCCTTGATTTCCAAGAAGGGTCCGAGGGAGACGATCATTTTGGGTTTCTCCTCGATCTCTTCGAACGTCAAAACCCTCATCGCACCACCGACTCGGACTGAGATCGGTGCTTGCTGGGAGCTCTGCCGTCTCCAAAATGGGATGGGATGTGCAACGGTGTTTCTTCCAGTGGGTGAGTGTGGATGTCTGTGGACTTCCGTTTCCGTTCGCTAACCGGGAATGATAGCATGGTCTTTAGCGATGGTGTACCACGCTTACCCTCAGCTGACGGGACTGGAATGCCTTATCCGGGCCGTCGTCTACTTTTTCCTTTGCATCGGGATCAAATGCTTGGTGAGTCTAGATGTTCGAAGCCGTCTTCGCTATCTCATCCTTGATCTCAGATCATGACCATTGACGACATCCTCGACTATGATATCGACGCGAACGTGGAGCGCACGAAGAATCGGGCACTCCCTAGAGGTGCTATCAGCATTGAGCGTGCCTGGTTGTTCTTCGCTCTCCAAGTCGTGATTGGTGTCTTTTTGGCTTTCAAGGTCCTAAGTCCTGGAGCGTAAGTGTTTCCTCTCTGATACAGTTTTTCTATGCTCACCATACTCGTCTATTCAGTCTGCGTATTTCCATGTACGTGTGGCCGTTGTACGTGCTGTACCCCACATGCAAGCGCTGGATGTACTTTGCGCCCATTCCTTTGGTAAGTACCTTTGTGATTCATGCAGAAATCAGCGATCTGACGTTCCCTTAGGGCTTGATGTTCAACATCGGTATCTACATGGGCTGGGCAGACCTGGCGCCTGACGCCAAAATTTCCTACCACGCCCTCACTGCTGCATACCTCGGTGCGACGATGTGGACAATCACATACGAGACGGTGTATCAGCACCAGGACAAGGTGGATGATGTCAAGATTGGCATCAAGTCGCTCGCCATATTGTGCGGCAAATACACGATTTACATCTGCTCCGCCACCACTGTCGGCTTTGCAGTGTTGATGTCATTGGCTGGTGTCCTCAACGAGCAGGGGATTGCGTATTATGTTGCCGTGGCGCTTTCTAAATCCATTCTTCTGAAGGAACTCGTCGTGACGGATGTTGACAAGCCGAGGCAATGTATGAAGTTTTTCTTGCACACGCCGACGATTGGGAATCTGATACTTGCTGGATTGGTAGTTGATGCTGTTGTTCACCGGGTCATTGAAGGAATTCCTCTCTAGTGCACCACATTCGACTGTACTAGTAACTTAACAATATTTATTCGCTCCCAATATTTTCCTTTCACAACGCAGATCATCGCTTGCGGTGTGTCGTTGCCGAAGGGGAGATGCAAATCATATTCTAAAGGGAGCTGTGAATCGTGCTTGCCGACTCGGAAGATCTGTTATATTCTTTGCAGTATACCACGGACCGCAGATCCTGGGCGGCCCCGAGTCGCGTTCATTATAAATCAGTGTCTTAGATTGGTTGCTGCGTATCATCCTGGCATAAAATCATACATAGAATATGAATCATACTGTTGACTCAGGAGACATTTCCATGACTGCTATGCTGTCGCCTGATCAGAGTATGCTTTAATATTCATATATATATATCGACAGCAAGTCACTTTAAGTTGAAAAAAATCTTCGAAAAGACACAGGGCTTATTCTTTACTGATGACAAAGTGGAATCACACTGATACCAGGGCCTCTAGCCTGAAATGCAGCGCCAATCGAACGCCCAAGCGGGAATTTCTGATACATTATTCTAACGATGATAGAATTGTCGACGCTTGCTCTGAGGCTCAATCCGGGAGAAGACCTATGTGTGCACCAAATAGCGGGGGACCATTCGATCGATGTACACTATCAATTATGTATGTTCTCGAATGGCAACAAGGGCAATGTCATGTGAAAGGCAATTGTTTGCGGTGTTTTTGTTCAGCCTACACCTGCTCCTCGCAATGCTTCGTCAACAATCTACACCAAATGGTGGTTTTAGATATGGCGGTGGTGGACCTGTCACTGTCGCTTGGGATTCCATCATCGGCACTGGACGGAGGAAATGCAAGGAGGGTCATATGCAATGACAAGCTGTAAGCACTTAGCTGTAGCGAGAAGCGGACATATATGTCAGTACTTAGGGCCCAAGAGGCGAAAACGCAGTTCCATAATATGACCGAAGATTCTAATATACATTTTCAGGAATATCAACGGATAATGTAATGCGTCGACGGAGAGAAAGACTTCCGAGTCAGCTAAACGGAGACATGAGGCGTTGAAACTTAAACTGCGCGTCGCTCAACTGCAAACTGTTTTGGACAACCGGTCCATTATCCAGACTTGACTCTCGACCCTTGTGCAATAAGGTAACCTCTCCCATGCTGACTGGCGATAAGGGTATCGATAAGTCAGCAAATAAACATGAGAGGGCAGCTTCGGTTATGTTGCCTTACTAAGCAAGGCTAGCAAGTGTCGTATAATCACGACCACGTGTTCACAAAGTGTTACGCATTACGTGCGCTAGTGTGACAAATGGAAAGTGCTATCCTCCTTCGCTTCCTTCTACCGCCATGATTTGCATTGCATTGTGGAACTTCCAAAAACATGGTTATGTTGAGAGGTTCATCCAACGCCCATCGTGGCACCTTTCGGATTCCCTCTATTTATAGTCAAGTGTTTCACGATCGCCACCATATTTCATTTTTTTCGTCTCCTGTCGTACCACAGTCTTTTACAAACCATTCTGGTGAAGACTGAGATCATTGTTTACTAACAGATGAGAGCCGACTGCGGAAGTCGTCCTAGTAGACCCTGAAGTGACTCTGCTCAAGGCTAACCGACCCTGATCTAATACGGATATACTGTTGCTGGTTGATATGGAGAAAAGGTTATAGCGTCAGTATTCTTCATGTTCTTATTTAATGGATTTTGGAGCTATAATATGTCCAATCTCATACCAGATTACGCTATTAACTGATGTTCATACCAAAACGCAGGCGGCAACATGGCGAACATGGGCCTTCTCAACAAAACTGATGCTACATCGAACTAGGAACCAGCAGCAATTGTTCCCTTGGCTTCGTTTCTTCCGCGGGGCAACCGCGGGTTCATTGGTCCCGCACCATATCCAAAAGTCTAGGCCATCGTTTTAGTAGACATCGTGATCGATAACCACTCTAGAATTTATAACAGGTCACCGACGCTAAACTCTTCTTAGCTAAAGCTCCCTCTTGCACTCGGAACCAATCAAAGAAGATGGCATTGACATGAAGAAGTATACTCCCGATGAACTATAGGAGATGTGCCCTGTTAAGCACAATTCTTAAATGCGTAACTGGAGCCTCGAAGGAAAATGTGGGCCTGGCAAATTTCTGATTCTGTATGATACCTGCTGCCAATTATCGATAGGAGATAGTTCACCTCAGCTTAGAAGACGCACTACAACGACGACGGTTGACCACCTACACATCCTCTAACGATCCCATGACTCCTGGTTATTTTCAACGAACTCCCTCACTTGGACCCAATCCCTGCAAACGTGATCAACATGATTTCCGGATACTCCCATATCAGTTGAACCATCCGACAAAACGAGCACCTGGCCAGGCTCCAGCGTAATGTCTGCGGTACATTGTACTGTCTGCCTTAGAACGTCCAGGCAATACTCCGTCTCTTTGGAGTCGATGGAATTAATGTCGCGTGCCAGTGACTCGCCGTTGAAAACGTCTCGAAGTGTCACAAAGGCAACACGGACTGTATTCAAGCACCTCAGCTGCAGGTACAACGAGACATCATACTTGCTGCCGTCCAGCAGGATCTGACCGCCATGCGGAGGAGTCAGAGACGCCCATTCGTCGTCCGACGTGATACTGTAATTCCCGAACTGGAATCTCAACACGGCGTCGTTGATTCGTTCCGGCAGCTCGCTGATTTCTCCCCAGTATGTATGTAAATCTTCGACAAAATCAGATCTGAGGATATTACACAGGAACTTGACGATATCTCACCTACGATAGATGAGTATTCTGGGGTTTCGTGACGCGCATATAGCGTGCTGAGTATGTTGAGCGCTGTGCCGATTGAAAGCAAAGTGATGCCTAGCGTCAGGAACACAGAGCGCGTCATGGGACGAAGTATGTTGGGCGTAAGTAGGGTAACGGTTAGTCGCTTTATGAAATGGCTATAATGGAAGAATGCGGGGCGTGCATACGCTCCAAAGAATCACAAGGAAAAAGTTTGTTCAGCTCGAACGATCGTATAATTCATGTGGAGATCTTACCAACTCATCTAAGCGATACTATTGGTACGATGGAATGTTCACCTGTATCAGAAACGGCGTCAGCCGTAAACCGTCCGCTCCTACGGGCAGTTTCGAAGCTCCAGACCGTGTCAAATGCTACATGTATTCAATAGACGCAAGAAACAAAATCCCTGGGCGTTGCACTGGAACAGCTAGTGAGGGGAACTCGGAAAACACGAGATCACTTCGTGTTTAGATAGGCTGGGTCCGGATACAGATGCACCGGATTGCCGAATTAAAGGTGGAGATTTGGGGTTCGTTGAAGAGTAAGGGGCGCTCCCTCAGGGGAGGATTTATTTTCGTGCCATGAGAATAAATCATCAATTCCGGAAACGTTCAACGTATATAAACCACTGACTTGCACTTTAGAACAGCATCTCTCCCTTCTCACTATCAGAATGAAGTTTGTATTCGCCTTCTTATTAGTAGTGCTCGGCGCATCTGCGTCCACGCAAGCATTATCCGTTGATACCGGTGATTTACCTTGACTATGTTTGCTCTCTGTTTTACTGACTGCGCTCGCAGACGGTCAAGCCCGTAAGGCGTTCCTTACTTCAAGATGCGCCAAGCTGACTTAAATCCAGTTTCTCGGCGTTGGTTCCGGGCTGCAGAGGCAGAGCCCGCGAAAGAAGAAGTCAAAAGATCGGACTGACATACACCGGTAAGCGAAGTAGGTAAAATGTGAAAATCAACGTACTGAAAAAAATTTCCGGAGCAGCTGCGAGGGTGTAGAGACGCGTTCTTTTACCGCGGAAGGATCATTTAAATATCCAATAATATGCAAATGCCAATATGATGTTTATGGAAAGAAATAAGAGAGCGAAAAAAGGTCGAACTGGAAAGATACGGAAGCTTCTGAAGATATTAATCATGGGAAGGCGTGCTCTTCAGAGAATCATTTTTTAACGGCGGCCAACCACGACTAGGACAGATCGACGAAAAAGAGAAAGCAAGACTGACATAAGACAGCAGAATTTCCTAGGCTCCGTACTGCGGTTGGTCACGATGGCGTAGGCTGCTTTGCCAGTCTGAGTACATGCATTCTATAGACATCTGAAAAATGCAAAGCGTTGAGGATCGGACATAACAAATGAACAACGCGTGCCGCGTGCACTATGGAAAACTGACATGAAATAGAGATGTAGCGGAATGAACTACGCTCCTAGCACGAAGGCAAAGAAACTGGAAATCACCAAAAGATTTACGGACAGAATAGGTTAAAGGCCTGGCAGCTTTGCATCTGTCTAAAGTTATTCTTTCTTCTCTCGCCGCTTTCAAGGAGGTACAGTCTGAGTCGAACGTTATCGCACGAGAAGACCGCTAGCATCCACCTAACTATGATATGATGAAGATGAGAATCTCGGGTTTTAGACTCCAATGGAGGAGGAAAAAAACATACTGGTCAATTCAAATTGCTTGATGTGGAGACTCCGCGGGTCGAGGACTCGTATTCAGCTAGAAGTTATAGCGTGCAATCTCATTGTGATGATGTGTTAGTCTGGGACGGTATGGCGCAAAGATCTTTGCATCTACCTATGCATCACTAATGGAATGGTGATAATGGAATGAAGTTAACATTAATCAAGCTCAGAGGTCCGAGTATGACTCACATCTAGAAGAAAGAAAGTTTGCCACATGTCGTTAAACAAAATTGACGAAGGCATACCAGGAAATAGGGGCCCAGGGGGGGAACCAACATTAGCCGTTGCTCGCCGTGGACAATGATGGACATAGCAGGTCATCCATCCGCTCCAGCTGAGGGTTGGTACGTATGTTGGATCTGTGGAAAGGCTCAGCTGGGTGAGTTGCTGGGTAAAAGATACCTACAAAGTGTTGATGGTGAGGTCGCTCTAGGCCAGTGCACTTCCAACGACTAACCGGCCAAACTATTACCGAGGATGATAGAAGAGAACTGCTGGGCGCCGCAGATGATGATGGGAGGAAGCTTCGAGGAAAGGTCGAGTAGTACAAGCAAGCCTTTATGGATTTCGGAACTGTGTAAGCCAAGGTTTGAAATATTGGGTTCATTGGGCTCGCTGGGTGCCTAGCTAAAAGAAGGAGCGTTAACCCTGCGCAGGGAAAAAAAGGCGTACGCATACCAACTGCCGCCTGCTTGTTCAAGAGTCGCACTGACATTCAATACACAGCATGTTCCTACACCGCGGTTGTTTCGTCGCGTCATACTATGCTCGTCGACCATCGTGGAAGCGCAAAGGTCATCATCAAAGGAGAGGCTGGTTGAAATGGCCTAAACTCGAACGATTACTCTTAGCAACGAAAGCAGTCCCTGACATCACAAGAACGTACATGTGCCTTATGGTACAGCACTGACACTGGCAAACGTTATGCCCTTGCTCATCGTCCGTATTCTTGTTGCGTTGGTGTTGAACGCGAGTCTCGGCCTTGATGGAGCCATGGCACCACCTTGACGACGCCGTGCCCTTGCTCACCAGATACATAGTGTCAAGGTTTCCTCATCACAGCGTGCGCAGCCTGCCTCTTGACAATGGATCCATCGTATTTCACTCCGTCGTCTTGGCGGATGGGATAGTGGACGAGAGCCGAAGATAGCCGGTGTGGGAAAGTGCACTTTCCGACTGTCTGCCACATCTCGGACGCAGGGGATGCGATGGTCGTGGAGCTCAGGGAGAATGGATATTAATCCGGGTTCAGAACGTTCGAGTTCCAGTGCGTGCCAGGCCAACATTTACCATACAAACTTTGGTCACTAACTTTTGGATGTAGGCCATACCTAATCAGCATTGTTGGTATCCTTTGTGAATTTCTTGCCCAGGCAATTATGGGATATTTTTGGTGGAAACGTGATGCTCATTCAGGTTCTCAGATATTCGTAATAATGGAACGGCAGGTAGAGGAACAACGACTATATATGCCAAGGTGACCTTCACAGTTGTCCTCATTTGGCGTACTCTTATCATTCGCTTCTTTTCTCAGTTTATATTTATTACGATCCTCTAAAATATCTTTCGTGCGTACTCACTGATGTGCTCTCATTGCGCTTTTTCTTATCCTTGTCATTTAGGTATATGCTTAGGTTTTGTATGCTGGTGAAATGCGATACTTTCTGTGCGACTATTCTACTTGCGGTGACAAGTCTTGTTTCACCGAAAGTGAGCAATAGAAGTGGAATAGGAGAGTTGGTGCTCCATACTGTTTAAGACTGGGTCCGACCCCTTTTCTTTCTTCTCTGCAACCATGATTGACAACGAGTGTGTTGGGTCAGGACAGTCTTCAGGAGACAGCCATAAAGCCAAACTTTCATTTTCTTCCGTGACACCGGTAGATGTGCAAGTTCGGAACCTTTCTGTGCAGGTCGAGAGCAGCACCCGTCAATGGAAAGATCGCTTTCCTAGCTTCAGGAAATCTACTTCAGATCTGGAGACTCCCCAGACTAAATGTCTTCTTACCCATATCGACGCTGATTTCCCTCATGGTACTCTGACGGGCATCCTTGGAAGTAGAGGTAGTGGAAAGGTATGCAAAATAGTATTAATTTCAGATTGTCCTCTGATACACCCCTTTAGACAACACTGCTCAATGTTCTGTCTGAACGCATGTATGATAGCAACCTCTCTGTTCAAGGAGAGCGGTTGCATAACAATTCAACATCCCTATCTAGCATTTCACATGCCTATGTCGGTCAGACAGACTCCCTTCTTCCCACTGTCACTGTGCATGAAACTCTCACATTCGCTGCAAGCTTACTTCTTCCCACTTCCATTAGTCGCATCCAGCGTGCAAAACTCGTTGACAATATCATTGTAGAGCTTGGACTCAAGGACTGTTCGAACTCATGTGTCGGAGATGGTGTCCGCCACATGGGGTGTTCTAGTGGAGGTCTGAGACTCATCAGTCTGGGCATCGAGTTGCTGAGAAACCCCTCTGTACTGTTTCTGGAAGAGCCGACGACAGGTCTTGACCCAACAAGTGCGTTTCACATTGTGACGAAGCTGAAGAGTCTCACACAGAAGGGCGTAACAGTCATTATGACGTTGCATCAGCCTCGTTCTGATGTGTTTCGTATGCTTGATAGGGTGATACTACTTTCCCAAGGGCATTCACTTTATGCTGGTGTGGCCTCAGAGGCCGTTCCATGGTTCGAACGACTTGTCCGCCCATTAGAACTACACCGCAATCCTGCAGATTATCTGATCGATATTGGTGCCATCAATGTCTGCATGGGTGCAGCTGAGGAGACCGCTCCAAGTCGCATCAGCAGGCTCATCGCAGCATGGAAATCAGAGTCAGCTATCCGATTCCCCCCACTCAAGAGCAAATTGACAATCAGCCCTGTTGATCCACATGATGTGATCAAGGCAGCCTGTTGGTCATGTCATACATGGACTTACCCTGATATCCCAGAAGCTGAAGGCAAGCAATCATGATTCATTTGGTCTTGGCTCAGGTTTATGTGTTCATGATTGTGGGGTTATTCATTGGAGTAGTGTTTTATCAAATTTCTGACTTGTTGTCAGGAATCAAGAAGCATTAGGGTGTGCTGTATATCTCAGTGGGACTGCAGGAGTACCTGGTGATGATGTACGAGGTGTGTCATCTGATCATGATAGATCTTCCTGTCGTCGATGGGGAGCACAGTGACAGTATCGTCGGCATTGTCCCATGGGTCATAAGTGTTGGGAAACAAGCCGGTGACTCGGTCATGGATATGATCTGGGCCTTTTAGCCATCGCCACATCGACGCGTACTTATGTGTCTGTTCCCATAGTTTCTCTTTCCTCTTCTTACGGACTATTTTAGTTTACTCTTAGAATATACTATAACACTTAGAGAGGTATAAGAGCCTCGCATTTGTACCATAGTTTTCACAGAATATCCATTTTGCTTCTACTCTTCCAACTACCAGCTGCTAACAATAAGCTGCTGTTATTAAGCTGGCCTCTTGGTAATTCTTAGCGCTCATCGATTATTCCTGATGGCGATCCTCGTTGTTATATTGTAGATCAGTATTGGTTTCTTCTCACTGATTGGACATGATCACGCGAGTATCCAATCTCGTGTTGGTTGTATCCAGAAAGACGCTTTCGCGCGAGTCGTCGAGTGTACCCTTTTTCCTGTGATCTAATGAGGTCGGAATAGCGTTCTTCATTGGCATCCTGCAGACCGTCGCGGTCATTCTGATAGAACGCGATTTCTTCTATAGGGTGAGCATGCTTACTGTTTTCTTAGCATTCATTAGTCTCACTTCCCATAGGAATATGACAATGGAGTTTACTCTATCGAAGCATTCTTAACCTCATATGTATTCTTGGCACTCCCTTTCGAGATTGTCCCTGCATTGATCTATTCTCTCTTTGTTTCAGTCTCTGCCAATCTTGGGAGGACAGTCCAGATATACTTCACCACTACCTTGAATGGGCTATGTATCACCAATGCTGGAGTCTCTTGGTATAATCATGAATACCTTCATGACCCAGGACACCGATCTGGCCCTGAACATCATGAATATTTTCATGTCTATCACGATGTATATGGCAGGTAAGATACATTTGCCTTCGTTTTAACTGTTGCTTATCGTTCGTTATAACTCAGGTCTTATGATCTTGAACTGCCAGAGTTTCTGAAGGCTTTGAATAAGTTGAATCCCCTTGTTTACTCCGTTCGGAATATGATGCCTTACGTGCTCCGCGACCAGACGTTCTCTTGGGGGGGACGATCAAAAACTCACAGACAGATCATGCGCAACCAGTACAGGCGAACAAGTACTGAAAATCTTCAATTTAGAGAACGTCAACGCCCGCCCCTCTGAACCTTTTCACGGTCGTAATCAGTACCGTTGTCTACCGCCTTCTTGCTTACCCGGTATTGAAGCTGATAGGGAGCCTTGCATTACTCGATAGTGCTATCTTCTTTCCTTTTGATACAAGTCCCATTAACTTCTCCAGACATGGAATGACCTGTATGTGCGTCGCGGATTTATCACTGTACCGCCGCTCGATCTCTGCATGAGAAGGTACTTGTTGTATTTGATATTATATCGAGTAGGAGTAGTGTACACCGCTACATATCGCTTTACATATCCATTTGATCCCTAAGACACCCTCAAATCCATGCAATATTCTTGGCTGACAGCGGGGCGTTGTGATCTACAGTCTCACCTGGTCTATGCCTCTGTTGCAATGGATTTCCCTGCCTTTTAACAGGTGCAAATCAGTCACCCTGCCCCTGCATCATGTATTCGCATCATCAAACTTTCCCTCCTCCTGATCTCTCCGGAACGTCCGTTTCGCGTGCCTGAGCAAATGCACCATCGACGACGGCGTCATACCTTCCATCCTCTTCGCTGCTCCCTGCACCCACCACAAATCAGACTCCGCATCACAGAAATCTCGAACACAACTCACGATGGTCGTCGGCCGAACCTTGAAGAGTCGCTCCCGAATCTCCGAACTCAATCCTTTCACAGTAAGATAGTCCATCATAGGATCAAGCATAAGACTCTCGTCTACCATAAAGTCGCGTAAATCGGCTTGTTGCCTGGCCAGAAAAGGCTGGTATCGGCCTGTACATCTGCATGTCAATGCCGTTTTGCAGTAGGACTCTCAGCCACCATACCCTCGGTGTCAATGCGCGCCAGCAGTCTCGGATCGGTATTGGCCAAAAGCGGGATGTCCTTGATGAATTCCGCAGACGATATCGTTTGGTATCGCAGCAAATCAAAGGCGCTGGAGAGGGAGAAGCATAAGAAACTTCCAAGTCATACCACACGCAGCTCACCTTCTCATTTTTCCGTCCGATGGAACGGTATATCCTCGAGACTTCCAGTTCTGGCGGATATAAAATGTGAAATGGGTCTGCACCAAAAAGCTATTGGCCTACCTGTGTACTGAGTACACAACCTTTCAAGACGTCGATGATCTGGTTGTATGTCTGTAGCATCTGACTGAAAGACCGCCAACGTTCTTCTGATACCGCGCCAACATGGTATGCTTTGTAGACGAAATCAATCAAATCCCAGCATCAAGATACAAACGAAGTCAAACCTTTGGCTGTTAACCGCATATCGGAGTTTTCAGGCCGCAGCGTCATTCGATATTCCGACCGCGAGGTTAACATCCGGTCTGTAAGTATGATTAATAGGCCCAACGGTGTAGTTGAAGACCCTTACATGGCTCGTCCGCTCCTTTGACTATGAGATCATCGATGAGGACTCCGATGAAGCTCTCTGCCCTTGTAAGGATGAACGGTGGACGCTGCAGCGCCGCTAATCCCGCGTTGATGCCTGCAACAATACCTTGAGCTGCGGCTTCTTCGTAGCCTGTGGTACCTGATGCAGACATTAATAAATGAGAAATATAGTCAGGGCCTTTGGAAATACCATTAATCTGTCCGGCGAGGAAAAGGCCCTATGATGGCGTCAGAACCACATTGCATATAACTGAGAAAGGAGGATACGCTACCTTGATACGCTTCGTCTCCAGTGTTGCTGATAAAGTGAGTTAGCTGGAATGACAAGCACAGAATTGTACGCTCACGTAAGAGTTCCCGAGGATCCACATAGTCGTATTCCACACCATATGCGGGTCTGACCATTTTAACATTCTCCAGACCCTCAATGGTTCGCATCATCGGCTCCTGGACTTCCTCTGGAAGGCTACAGGAGATCCCATTGGGATATATTACATCTACTGGACGTCAGGCGGCCCGGAGACGAACACGCAACAAAGTACACACCAGAGTCATAACCCTCAGGCTCTAGCCAGACAGTATGGGAATCGCGATCGAATCGCAAGATTTTCGCCTCCAGTGACGGACAATATCGGGGTCCTTTCTTCGTTTCCTGTATATGAACGCTGCGGTGCATATTGTCCTTGACTATCTGATGTGTAGATGGATTGGTCCTGGTCATATAACAAGGCACTTGATTGCTCTACAATCATGAGATTCAATTTAGAATACCAACCTTTAGAACTCACTGCATTTGGTACAACATCGTTGAGAAAGCTGAAAGGAGCTGGGACTTCATCACCGTCCTGACGGTCGAGTGTCGTAAAGTCTACTGTTTTTCCGTCAAGGCGAGCCGGCGTCCCTGTCTGTAGGCGTCCGAGTCTGAATCCAGCTGCCCGAAGCGAACCGGACAGGCCTGGGGCGGGGTCTTCGTTGATTCTTCCAGCAGGAAACGTCTTCGGACCTGCGATAACGTTAATTTTAGAGACGTAAAAGCGATACGGCAGGTACCGATGTGGATTTCTCCACCAAGGAAGGTTCCGGTGCAAACGACGACTTGGGTACAAGGTATGATCTCCCCAGTGTCTGAATGGAGTGTCAGGGTCTGTGTCAGCAAAGAAAATAGAGGCTGCGACGCACCAAGTCTAACACCCTGAATCCGCCCCCATGTAGCATCAGGATTGTTCTCGTGGTCGAATACAAGGTCAAAAACATCCGCAGCGCGGATATGTAGGTTTTCTTGATGTTTGGCGAGCTCCCTCTTCATATGGCGCTTGTACAGCTTGCGGTCAATTTGGGCCCTTGGTCCCTGGAGATGAATTGTTACTCAAATGGCTTAAACATCGGCTATCACGTACCCAAACGGCCGACCCCTTCGTCGCGTTAAGCATCCGAAACATTATGCCAGACATATCTGTTTTTTTAGATCAGCTTGTATACAGCAATAGGGATAACGACCACGCACCGGCGACACGACCCATCAACCCGTCCATCGCGTCGACTTCACGAACCAGTGTGCCTTTGCCAACACCTCCAATAGACGGATTGCAGGAAAGTTCACCGATGTTTTCCAAATTCTTCGTCAACAAAAGCGTTTTTGCACCTGAGCGACACGCCGCTGCCGCTGCCTCGCATCCCGCATGTCCAGCACCGATAACACAGACTTGAAACAAGCGGAGGTCAAGAAAAAGCTGACTACTGTGCGAGGAACTTCACCTTGGTAGGGCTCGGAAACATGGTCGACGACAGAAGAGAAATGTCTATGCAGGCGCAAGCGAGTCCATGGTCTGCGAATTAAATGGTTGAGCATTCCAAACTGCAGGCCTCGTCGTGGGTGAAGAGAGAGAAATTCAGATTTAATATTTGAATAATTTGAAGTTTGAAATTCGAAGTAAAATATTACCAAAATTATTCTCCTTGTTTGTCCTAACTCCTCTACTTGAAGTCCTGCTGATGCATTTACCTCTTTTCTCTCGGCTATAGCGGCGTTGCACTCGCATCATACCAGTACTGCTGTATGTTCTGGCTCTCTAGCGGGTTTGGTCTTGTGATGTACGAAATTGGCCCAACTTCTTACTGGCAGGCTCGTAGTGAAAGAATTTGGCAAACGCGACTGAATGTATCGGATGGCGCTGCCTCTACCTGAGGCAGTCGATACATTGGATACTTTGTCGAATGACAGAAAGTTCGCATCCCTGCTTCCCACCGTTTCATTCAGTCATCGTCATTGAGGACGAGTGGACCAAGAGATTCCTTGTGCAGATTTGAGCTCACCCTGAGAGGTTGAAGTTCGATATAGATATAAATACAGTTTCTACGATCCCTGTCGTGCTAAGATAATGCATGCGAAAGATCCCAACATAAAGGCAAAACGTCGTCAAATTGATTACTGCCGTCGTTCTATCTTGAACATAGTCTCTACCAGCTTCAGTACGGCGTAAACAAGGAAGCGATACACAATAGTCGTAATCATGATGGCGCCGAGGTTCAGAGGGGCGTTGACGTCCTTCAGTTTAAAGATCTCGAGCACTTGTTCGCCTGTGCTGATTGTGCATGATCCGTCTACAAGCCTTTGATCATCCCCGCATGACAACGCGTAAGGCACCATGTTCCGAACAGAGTGACCAAGGGGAGAGAGCTTATTGAGCGCTTTCAGAAAGGCCGGCATGTCCAAACCTATAAAACCTAACATAATATGAACAATGAGCGTCGACTGACAGACATTAGTACGTTGGTGATGTTCAGAGCTAGTCCAGTGTCCCAGACCATCAAGGTATTCAGGACTATGCCGAGAGCTGCAGGATTACCTCGTGATGATGTACGAGGTGTATCGTCTGACCACGATAGCTTCCCATTTTCGACAGAGAGCTTGCATCTTTATTTCCGATATCGAATCAGGGATGTAGTAGAACGTTATGCCAACGAACAACCCCATAAGCACAGCCTCCACCCAAACTGAGGCCATGCCAAAAGGATCGTGGATGCTTGTTTTCAGTTCCCGAGAGATCAGGGTCTAAGAAAGTGATGTGCGTTTGTAGTACCTAATAGAGTACACTGTTAGCTATAGTGTAGACCTCACACAGCATAGTGATAAGCAGAAATGCGGTGAGGGTGCTCGACGGACTGTATTCAATATATATTGTCCATCCCGACATAAAGGGGTATCGAGCTCAGCCGGCGGGATACGACAGAGCTCCTGTTTGCTAATCTAAGACAGGGTGAGTATGACATGGTCAATGGGTGCCTTGACTACATCATGTTGGTTGACATGGCTGATTGCCAATTCGCCCTTGAGTGGGGGGAATCGGACAGCCAACACCAATTTCCGTGCTGCGATGAGCCTGCTGACATGACTCCGAGTGGTCTCCTCAGCTGCACCCATGCAGATGTTGATGGCACCAACATCAATCAGATAATCTGCAGGATTGCGGTGTAGTTCTAATGGGCGGACGAGTCGTTCAAAACATGGAACGGCCTCCGAGGCCACACCAGCGTAAAATGAATGACCTTGGGAGAGTAGTATCATTGATAATATAATATATGGGTGTTGTAGGTGGTATCCAACCTTAGCTTAGCTGGAAGAGCATGAGACTGTAATTGGATGTCTTTATTAACCTATCTCGAGGCCGTGCGTTTGACCCGCACAGGTTGGATCCCTTTGAGAACCTTCAACTTTGGTCGTTCTAATTTGGAGAATCGAGAGTTCTCTCTTTTCCTGAAGGAGGGAAGGGTTGTTCGTAAAACGTGAAGGGAGACTCTTTTACAGACCCTCCCAAGGGTGTTATTTAACATTTTGATACATTACTTTCCTATCATGTATAGATTCACAAGACTGGCTCACAGAATTGCAAACTCTTCTTTTGTTTTGATTTTTACATGTCTTCTTTGTGTCAGGAGCAAGTCATCAGCAATGGTTGGATACCTATCAGGGTACTTTGTAAATGAAATATATATGCAGCCGTATGAATTTTTATGCTTAACTAGCAGCTTGCCAGGTTCTGCAGTGAAGATGAGATGACAGGTTTAACAAAAGTGGATGGAAAATGTCACCAAAACTCCAGCCAACGAGTGGATCCCAACTTCGTAAATATGAGAGGAGATATTCTCTGGTGCGAATTCGATCTCCTGTTGGTACTTGTCCAAAAATCGTTTCAAGTCAGTGTTGACATGCTCGACAAGCGACTTTTCGAAATCGGTTACGCATGTCGCGGTCAGGTCAGGTCAAAGGTCAGCACTGTGTCTGCGTGCAAGTTTATTGTGTATCTCAGTGTTTGCAACATAAAAGTCTCCGATCAACGTAGATGATAATGCAGAGCGAGATGCGGGAGAGTTGCGATGTTTGACGTCGTAGAAAAATTCTGCCATGGCCAGGAATGAAGTTTTCTCAAAGACTGCGGGACGGCGGACAAGAACAAGCCTGGGGTCAAAAGTCGCGAGGCTACATAATTCTGTAAGACAGGATGTTTTGTCAATCCATACGACACCAGGAGACGACAAAATGTCCTGATATCCAGTGAGAGAGCATGACGGTAAGGTCTATGTCATCGGTCAGTATATCTGACATGGCGACGATACGTATACGTACAGATTGACTGCAATCAGTCCTAAAAACGCCTTGACTGATTTTGATGGGATTGGAGGTACAACAACTACCCTCGGAGTGTGATGGCGAGGGAGCTATGCAGAGGGTAAGGTAAGATACTTACTAAGAAGGGTATCTCGAGCTGAACCTTCGAACCCTGCACGATGAGTTAGAAGGATAACGCACGAACCCCCAATGGACGCACCGTCCGAGTCCTCGCATCGAAAAACCATGCCACAGTGGTACACCCCTCTGGACGCGATTCAGCCACCCTCTCGTCCATAGCAGCGCGCCCGCTACCTGCAGGAGGTGTTTCAGATCTTGCTACTGGTGAGTAGCCCGCTTCCCCAGTAAGAACCCACGCATGGTCGCTCGATGGCAGCTAACAAAAGCATTCATCGTTATGGGCGTCCTTGGCAGCTTCGAACAGATCATAAAACGTGCTTCCATGACAGAGGACACTGCATGGGGCCCATAAATCGCAAGGGAGGACGCATTCGACGTCGAGCGACATGGTGGTTGGCGTGTAAAACTGTTAAGGCATTTACTCGATCACATGATAACGTGTTCCTAGTTCTGACTTTGTATTAGACTCAAACTGAGTTTAGCTTGTGTTGGAAATCCTCGGTGTTGTGCAGGGTAGGCTCCAGGCTGGTAAGGCCAGATAGAATGAACTTGTTATTCCACAGCTCCTACAGAGCTTGTATTTATACTCCCCAGGCTTATATCTAGAATTTACTACAACTTTCTCTTTCTCTCGAGCTTGCTCATCAACTCTCAGCATGATGCCGGATTGCCCTTTCTAGAACTTTCTGGCAAAATCCCAACAGCTTGACTGTCCACAAGTCCAAGGCCTGAGTTAATTACAGAATAACATATACTATGTCTCTTTACAAACATAATCTACAGGCCAGTAGGAGAAGAAGGGATTTGAATTGTTAAATTCCCAAGAGGGATAAGGAAATGAGACACCACTGGATGGGATTCCTCGTCAAAGATATCTGACACTTTTTCATCTATTTTTACGTGCCGAGATGCTAATAGATGGGGAATAGCAAGCAGGCAGCACCATCGGTCCCAACACACGCATAATCGCAGAAACAGGGCTTGCAATGATACTGAGCGTCGTGGCTTTTCCTGGCAGCGAGATGTAAATCGGAGAAGGTATGACCATAGTACAGAGCTCTGAATATGTGGGACATATTACATGGTAGCATACAGCGGACTCGGACTGACATCACGCTAATGGTTAGCGGCAAACCGTTGGCGATGACCCCTGCTGTTCCAACTGAGTAAAAAGTACAAAAATGCTATCACTGTGAACACGGCGGAACGTGCCTGACAAAGCACTGCTCCACCGACAAACAAGGAGATAATGACGTTTATGTGGAAGCTCAGCTGTAAATAATAAATCCACAGTTCGCCGCAGTTTCAGTGAGCTGTGGGAGAATTCGGAGCTTGGCTTCCATTAATTCGAAACGCTTCCATAATGTACAATTATGGGAATACAATGTCAATAATATGAACCTAAACCGAGTGAAGTCCTATAGAATAAGTTATACATAAATATGCATGGCCATCGTTCAAATACTTACGTCGCTGTTCGTAAAGGATAGAAGTAAGAGTCCATGAAACGTTACAAAGCGGTTAGAGAATTCTTCCTCACCCGTAAAGGAGAAGTCGATACGTTAAATGTGTAATTAGCATCCGGCGACGGCGGCGACGACGTCTCCATTACTGTGTCCATCCGAGCTTGTGTCCTCTTCTCCCACCGTCTCCGTGTCCGCTCCAAGCGGGGGTAATACATGGACATAGACGTCGTCTCCTCCTCCTCATCCGACGATGTAGCGATAGACTTGATAGAATCTGCCCTCTCGATACGCGACACTCTGCTCCCATAGCGGTCTAGGTCTGCCCCTTTGGTCCGTTTTACCCGACCTTTCACCAAACTGGCTATGACTTTTGTCGACATCCTGTGCAATTCGTCCTTCTGTTCCTCCCCCCGCGCGCGTTTCAAGACGTGATCCGGAATCTGGGGCAGAGCGCGCAGACCTGAGCTAGATCGGAAAGCGAAGGGAATAGGTGGGACGGGCGGTGGTACTTCATACACTGATAGCATGGTGTGTCTGCGCGTTGAAGCGCTCGCTTGGGAGTACAGAGATTCGGATGAGACAGATGAAGAAGAAGACATGGGCGGTGACTCGATGGGCGTCTCCATCTTTGCAATCGGACGTGTAAGAAGGTATCGGGATGCTGGAATGGCAGGACTATCTTTTCCGGGAATAATGAGTTGAGGAAGACTTTTGGGACCGGGTACGGGGGGCGGTGTCGCTGGAGGAGACGTCTGTGGAGATGTATGCCTTGAACCGAACGAACTCTGCAGGTAAGGCGTCGATGACTCTTCCATCAACGATGAAGACAGGATCTGCTCTCCGAATTTATCACTGAATGTAGGTGTGGGGAGTCGGTCGAATTCGATATGATATGCTTCCTCTGGCGCGGCGTTGGGGTAATGGATGCCAGAAGGTACCCAGGTGTGGCTGGAGTCGACTTTTGTGTGAAAAGGTTCAGGCGACAGCAAGGGACGCGAGTCCACGGCCTTGGTCTCAGATCGAGACGGAGGCTCAGGCTCAAGCAGTCGGCCAATGTCTGACACGCGACTGAGCTTTGGATTGTAGACAACGTTGGGAGAGGAGGGTGGAGGGTTACGACGACGACGACGGTACCGCTTGAAGAACCACGCCACAAAGGCTATGAACAGCAGAAGCACCACAGCACCCAATACGACCCCAACGACAACCTGAGCACTCGTCCCCGAATTTGATGAACTTGAAGTTGCGCTTGAGTCGCGCTTCATGAGAGGGACTGAAGGCATGGCGGAGATGGAAGTGGAGGGAAGGAGCGAAATGTAAAATATGGAACTTGGCAAGTCGCGAATAAATATGCTGCGGGAGAAGGAGTGAACACATAAGACACTGCCATCCATCCGTCAAAACCCCGTGCCTGCACAGCTTTTGGAAGGAGTTGCCCATATTTGTCCCGGTGAAGCGGTACGAGATCGCCGGTGTTTTTGGTAATACTGGACAACAGCGCAGGTTGTGGGTTCGTTACGACTCCCCACGTTTGACCATAACTGAAGGCAATCGAAACTTTCAGTGCTGAATATTTGAATCCAGGCCCGGGGTCGTGACGGACTGAGAAAATGATAGCGTCGAGAACCGTGTAGTGATTAACAGGACATTGAAGCCTTGTTTCAACGCGCTGCGTTTGATATGCTCGGCCGCGCATACAGGACACACGATACAAATTCAGAAGAATATCAGCTCGCGCGGAACTATTTCCGAACGTGTATCGTCATCATCGTAATCGACCAGGACACGAGGCCTGCGGCGGTGGGGCATTAGGGCAGTATTCCACCCTTGAATAAAGTAGCACACACCGAGTGCAAGATCGTACTGCATCGCAATTATCGCATAACGGATGCCGAGGTGGGACTGATACGGTTTCCTATATTCACTCTAGCACCATTTCAGCTCCACGACTCGATACGAAAAACCGAAATCGGTGATGCTTCCTTTGAATTAGGTTTGTCCAAGGATGCTATTTCCGTTTTCCAATTCAGGTTACCCCGAGGCCAAGTGCATGATCGTCGTTGTTAGGCTCTGTACTCGTACCACTTGTTTCGAGATGTCCCTTTCCACGAGGTCTGTGCCTAGGTGTTTCGTCGTTATCAGGTAAAAACTCTTGATAAAGAGTGAGAACCAATACCTCAAACGGTACGTAAAAAACGAGGGAAACATTGATGTCGGACTAGGCTGTGCGGTCAAATTTGTGCATGTTGGTCAAGAGCCACACGAAGAGAGGGAAATATATACCAACTCACTTTAAAATAAAAGGTGCTAAAGTTCCTTTCATCTGGATGCGATGCCTCTGAAGCATTCTTACCATCTCTTTTCCTCCATATAATAAGTCATGGCAACTAGGCCGGCAGCATCAGTCAGTTGAAATGGTATCTGCTACCAAATTAGTTGCCGACTACTCAGCTTATCTCGCGCAAGTCGCTGATACTATGTACAAATTTAACTGCAGTTTTGAACACCAAAACAGCTCCGAAATGACTTTGGCGCAGTCATCTGTAGGCAAAACCAGCATCCCCCTTGCCATCAACGAACAATGCCTCTATGTTTCTTGCAGTACAGCTAGAATAGAAGGTTAAGCCGCGGGAAAGCGGATGATGTAGAAGCCACTTACCATTGAGATAAGGCATCTTGGTAAGTCACCTAATTGAGCAGGCTCGTCCTCAAGGATTTCGTCAACTTGAGGTGAGCGCTTGTTTATAGCTCATTTGGGATCAGATATTCTTCTATAGGTGCCATGCAATATGTCCAACCTTGGCTCGCTGGAATAGTGTAAGAATGTAATGGGATGACCTAATCAATGTATCTCGAGGCCGTGCGTTCGACCCGTACACGTCGGATGTATTTGAGGTTCTTCAATTTTGTTCGTTCTTCTAACTTCAGAGTCGAGAGTTCCCTCCTTCAGGGAAGGGTTGTTCGTAAAACGTGAAGGGAGACTCTTTTACAGACCCTCCCAAGGGTGTTATTTAACATTTTGATACATTACTTTCCTATCATGTATAGATTCACAAGACTGGCTCACAGAATTGCAAACACTTCCTTTGTTTTGATTTCTACATGTCTTCTTTGTGTCAGGAGCAAGTCATCAGCAAATGTTGGATACCTATCAGTGTTACCTCGATGAAAATCCCTCCGGCGAACGCCTAGGTTTCATGTGCTACCCTATTTTAGGGCTCCATATGATGCCTCCAGGGTCTGTAATTTACTTTTTTTACAGACCATCCTTGAAACCTCATGGAGTTAGAATTGAACTGCTTTGCAGCTTCCACTTCACAATATCTCCTCCCCTTCCAGAGGTCTTTCTGACAAACATCAAAAACATATACAGTCAATAGCATCCATGATACAATAGTAGTGATCAGAGTCGCGATTTTCTGGTCAATTTTGATCCCTGATTTTTGGCCAAGATCGACAGATGAAAAACACTTCTTGGAGGTGTTTCGCGAATCCTCATGATGTTTGATGTCGATCCTCTTAGACGATTTTTACTCAATTCTCCACAAAATTGAGAGGATGACATAAGAAATCCTGTCTAGAAACCATCAAAAATCCCTCACCGGTTGTGACGGTCAAAAGTGCATCATTTTTCCAGGTCGATTAAAAGAAAAAAAACAGGTATAGAAGCGATGTAAAAGTCCCGCTTCCCCTGTAAGAACCCACACACGCATGATCGCTCAATGGCAGCTGACAAAAGCACTCATTGTCATGGACGTCCTTGGCAGCTTCGAACAGATCATAAAACGTGCTTCCACATAGAGGATCCTGCGGTGACGGAAGAAAAGGGAAACGCACCCATTACCAAGGCCGATGATGACGCGGGAAACAAGGATCATAATGATATTCAATGATGCGGTTTGAATGATGGCTCCGATAGACATGACGACGACTCCAACGATAAGTATCTTCCTTCGTCTGAATTTCTCGCCGAAAGCGAACGAGATCATAGCGCCAACGAAACTGCAAAAGGCGAGACATCAAAGTTCGTATAGGACTGATCAGGCGACCAACATACCATTCAATATTGTACAGAGAGACAATGGTGTCTGAACCTGAGAGTTAAGGTATTATCCCACCACTCCCAAAAAGTCCTCCGTGACTATGATTCCATCATATAACCCAAAACTGACAGATATGGAAAACGTCTCAAATTACTTTCCACCGACCCGCGTGCTGCCTCTTGGACCTACGTATATTCCTCCAGCGATGCAAAACCTGCATCTATGCAGTAATGGGCGACCACTCCGAGCGGAAAACCGTGGGCGGGCGTGTGGCCATTGTCGGCACTGGAAGTCGTGCAGCGATGTTCGTCCGGGGTATCGCTGAGCGTCCTGCCAGTGCTGTGGTTGCTATCCTTGAGCCCAACTCTATTCGCGCAGCGTATTATAACGACCCCCTGAAGTCTTTGGGCTCCCCGACTATTCCTGTATATAAACCGGAACAGTTCAAAGTCATGCTCAAGGAGGAAAGAGTGGATACCATCGTTGTCATTTGTATAGACGCCTTACACCAGCTATATATCATTCCAGCGCTGGAGGCTGGAGGTGAGTACGGTAATCTATATGGTTTGAGGCTTTTCTAATCTGCCTATTACAGTTCGGGTACTTACCGAGAAGCCTATGACCACCGATGCCGACAAGTGCCGCGCCATCCTGGAAACTGTGCAAAGAACCGATCGTCATCTGACCGTTGCCTTCAATTACCGGTCAGCTGTTTCTTTTTCAACACAGAGAGAGATAATTGGCTGATCTAGTCTCAAGTCATTTCAATCCACTTTGAGTGGCTCCTCGACACTGTGCATGGCGCGGACTATTTCCGTCGCAGGCATCGACAGAAGGGTAATTCTGGCGGTCTGATGGTGCACAAATCTGGCCATCACTTCGATCTCGTGAACTGGTGGATTGATTCAGAACCGGAAACTGTCGTTGGTATGGGTAAGACCGCGTTCTATGGTAAGGATGCAGGAACGAGAAATTGCTGGGCTAAAGACTGCGAGCTCGTGGTAACGACGAAGCTAGGAAAGATCATTTCGCCATGCATATGGAGATGGACAACACTGCGCAGAAGCTTTATGCGGAAGCTGAGAGTGAGGACGGTTATCATCGTGATATGAAGGTGGGTGTGCCTTTCACTGGCCGGTACTCGTTCTGACATTCCCTCTCATTGACAGGTCTTCGGGCCTGACATAGCTATCGAGGACGACATGAGCGTCATGGTGCGCTACGAGTCCGGTGCCGCCCTGACATACTACTTGGTACCTCTTATTCTTGATTGCTGTCGTAGCCACTGACCGGCCTCTAGACCACCTATTCCCCATGGGAAGGATATCGTGTAATGTTCAACGGTTCTGAGGGTCGCCTCGAACTCGATGTCGTCGGATTCACTTAACGTTTCTACACATGGAAACCAAAATGTCGCTATCCTGATTGTAGTTTTATATGTACAGTAGGCTTGTTATGTATGTTTTCTCAGGCTCAGTTTCTGCTAGTTTGGAAATGCAAAACAATTTTTGAAGGTCTTTCGTCGAGCATTTGCGTTAATCACAAGTTCGTGGCATCTTAACTTCATCCTTCGCTTTTTCTTGTTGCTTGAAAGTCGCTCCTGGTACAGGAATACATATGATCCTTGCAACGATTTTTTGTGGCAATATCACCATGACCAGAATATGGCCCGAGAGCTGCCTTTTTTTATTAATGAAAAAACGTCTAGTCTTAACCGAGTCTAAGCTACTGCTTGTTAGTTCCATCGAGCCAGAAGTTTGTCTTTAGGTAGTAAGATGTCTGGGAACTCCTGAACCGTGAGTACGTGCCATGTGCTGCACCAAGCCTTGTCTGCACTACCAATTCTCTCCCTCTCTCGTTTTACGTTTGGTGTCTTTTTAACCTGAAAGAATCCCTGACACACTATGGCTAGCAGTGATGTCGACAGTTGCTGCGGTCTCCCTGACTGTGGTGTCCGCAGGAGTGAAGACTCTTGCCGCCACAGTGACTCTCGTGCGGCGGCCCCGACCCCGAGTATAGAAGAAACCGATCAGCCATGCTCCTGTTGTTCCGGTGGCGACAGTCTTGAAATTGATGATAGCCGGCAGTCCAAAGCAGAGTCGATTGCGCTGCAAACGCGGTCGAGTCGAAGCAACAAGTTTTCATTCGTGAGGTTCGATAGATGTGAAGTGTGCTACTAATATTAGCGATGTATACCAGAGTGGACATGAATCTTGTGAATTTTGATCAATCAAATGTCAAACTCTCGGATGTCTCACACCGGTATTTATAAAGAGAGGGACCTCAAAGCGCCTGCCCAGAACTTTGTCCATGACCACCATGACCACCTTACAACCTACCCTGCAATGTGCAGTTTTGACACCTAGATTACTGCCGGAACTCATGGATGAAATAGTTGATGCCCTTTCCGATGATGTTCACTCTCTCACAGCTTGCGCATTATCCTCTCGCCAACTTGTCCACCGCAGCCGCTATCACCTATTCCGCACCATACACTTCGATTTCATCCCACATCGGTCATTCAATCGCTGCGAAAATTTCTTGGAGAAGTGCCAATATGTGGCGCCACTTGTAAGGAGTCTTACCTTGAGCGAAAATGCCCTCCGGGCCTCTGAACCGCAGCTGCCTATCATCTTTGCAATGATGAAGAACTTGACATCCTTGCATCTTGTCAAGGTGGACCTAGTTGGCATTAATATCATCTGGCCTGAGGTTGAGGAATTGGAGATGAAGCATTGTTATGTGACAAACCTTGGCACCTTCCTCAGCGGGTTCCACAAATTAAACAAGCTAGCGCTATGCGACATATACATTTATGAAGAGACATCCCCATCATCTGAAGTTTCTCTTGAGCTTGAAGAATTAGTGATTACCCCAGCCAACACCCAATCGGACATGAATACCATCATGTGCCTCCTCCCACTCCTCTCCATGCCACCTTGTATTCGACGGCTCACCTACCCAATTTACCATCCAGAGCAGAACATCCCACAATACAATGTGATTCCTTATACACACCTGGATGAGTTATTTCTAGTGGGAGCCTCCGAGCCAAAGATACCCGTTCCGGATATCCAAAACGTTACCAGGCTTCGTTTGCTTGTGATCACCCCCTGGCACTGGGATGTGGCAGATGGATGCAAAAACTACGACGAGCTAACAGATTGGCTCATACACCTGCTACATAAAGCCCAAGGGGGGTGCTTAAAGGAGGTCCAATTGGAGTATGGCCTGATTGGCATATCTGGGAGTCAGAACAAGTGGGCAGAGCTCGATGCAGTTCTGTCGAAGATGGAATTGAGCAAGGTTGAGCTCGTGTTCAGCGCAACCGCAGAAGAGTGGGACAGAGAAGGAGAAGAGAAAGCCGAGTGGAAGCCAGAAGGATTGACGTTCAAATCTGCTGCGTTCTTTGAACAAGTTAAAAGGCACGGGTTGTTGACAGTCTCCAGAAGATACTTAAGTTAAGTTTGTATGTTTGCTACTATCTAGACGCTGCTATTGCGTTTTGGACATTGAATCAGCTGCATATAGGATACAAATAATACAACTTGTGTTTTTCATTATCATAAATCAGAACATATATATCAGTGAATATGCTGAAAGGTTACGAGTCACAGCTGCAGGTTTCAACCGCCTTTCATGATCTAGGATCGCAACAAGACTAAACCAACAGCGAAGACCTAGCAGTCCTCGTCTTCGATTCGACGAAAACACATCACCATTTGAAGGCGCCGAAATTTGTGTTTGCTGCAACCTGTGGCACTTTTCACTTGTGATCCTTGTCTGAGAAGATCCAGACTTTTAGCATTGCGCGAACAAGTGAAGAGGGTCTGAGTAGAGGACAGACCTTTAATCATTCATGCGCGTGCCGTTTGCGACCTAGAAATTGCACTCCAGGCGAATGCAGGTGACCGTATTGAGAGTCCTTGTCATTCAGGCTGATTAGAAAATACTCACCGCATGATGGGGCTCTTCATTCTCGTTCATCGAGCTCGGGACAGTGGTTACGTTCTTGTGCGGCCGCAAAACCTTGCACCTCGAGTAGAAGGGACGTGAAAATATTAACTGAAACCAGCCGTCACGATTCTTACGAGGGACAGGGGGGCCGCACAGATGCACTGTCGCCCTATGAGCATTGATATTTCTCATCGGAGCCATTGTTTCGATCTCTCACGCATACAAGCAAACCCCGTATCTTTGTGGTGCGGGGGCATGAATATATATGCTGCTCTGCTAGTCCATGTGGTCTCAACGTACGTTCGTTTTCACAGTGCCTGTGTAGTTCTTCATTTCTGCAGGGCCGGCGGTCTTGTCTTGTGGTTAATGTATTGGCGTTTCCTTATTCGACACCAAGTCTCATGCCATGGTCTTCGTGATCATGTCGCCGGCACCAACCGTCCGAATGCAATATAAAATATTTGAATTTCCCTGGAAGGCCCTGTGGTTCTGGTGAGGTATAAGCAGTCATCAATAATGGAGGGAAGAAAAGAAGGTTGGGCGAAAGAAAGGCAGTCAAAGGTGACAGACAACGGGTGAGAGAGAGAGGATGGGATTATCACATGGAGGAATGCGTACACACCTGATATGCATGCAATTTTCTGCCGATGCGACCAAGTCCCCATGCAAGCAAAGAACCGACCATTCCGATTCCTCTGGACAGTCTCATCGTTTGCTTGTGTCGGCGCTACCACTGAAAATTGGATGAGAGGATTTCGCGAGGTGGAATATTCCAGCGTACCATTTGCGTTATCGTCATGAAACAAAGCGCTAATAAAGACCTAAGTCATTGTTTCGAAGATATGGAGTTATTGACATACCAACTGTAGCTTCGAATATTCCCAGGAAAAATCTGCCCGCGAGAAGGCCCTTGAAATCATGGGCCGCCGCAGTACATGCGACCTATTCCCCGCGTGAGTCCGAAGGCGGTCCAATTTCCCTTTAAGAAACACACGTACCACCGCTCCCCACATGAAAACGTTAACAAAAACTGTGATATAATACGCATAAGATTATGTCCAGAATCAATTCAAACACTACCTACGATATTTGGCAATCGGCAGTTTGACCAAGAAGTACGAGGAGGCGGGTTGCCATATCAGCTGTGCTAAGTACACAATGCTGCTGAGCCAGCTATATATCAGGTTCCAACCAGTCCTACGCAGTTTAAGGTAAGCTAAACGAGTCTTATGAGAATGTATGTCACGAACCTGTTTCAGGGACTATTCCAAATACAGAGGTGTAAGAAAGCGAGGATCAAAGTGGAAGTCAGTACGAGGGAGTCATGGGGTAAAAACCCGCTTGCTTGCCCAGCTGCTGAAAAAAAGTACACGAGAAGGATAACAGGCATGAGCCACATGTCTATCTTTCGAAGTACTCGTTTATTCTCCTGATCGTATCCTGAAAGAAATCGCTTTAAGTGAAAAACGCGTGGAACAACCGAACACGCCCGTACCCACATTGACCCAGGCGTTGAGCGTCATTCCTGTCAAGCGAAAGTGAGGCTTCTTGTCCGAGATGATTTTCGACATGGCGAGTTGAACAACCGACGAGCTCAAAAAAAAAACATGAAAGAAGCCAGAGAGGGCATAGAATGCCACGTCCAACTTGAACTTTTATACCCTCCATAGCTGTCATGCTGAAATCACCCTGGACCGATCCATCCACCGCACAAATGCCAGTAAGAAATACTGACCAGGAGACCAGGACTAGGAGAAAATCTGTCAGTCGACACGAATAAATTGACGTCCCTACCGCCATTTGATCATCACATATACATGTGGGGGTATTTGGGAAAAGAAGTTCCATGGGATATTTGTTTTGAAAAAGGTAAATAATCCTACCACACATTATACCGTCGTACAAGGTGACCTGAATGATATGTATAAATAATGAGCAGATTAACAAAGAAAGGAACATTGCCATAATAACTATGAAAGAACGAAAATACACGCCCAGAAAATAACCAGAAACATAGCTTGTTCATATATCATCATAACTTCAGCTCCGTAAGCACCCGTCTAGCAAGCATCTGGTACTGCCATCCATCACCGCTTGCTCTTCGAAATTGTATACCATGCAATGGCAACCAAGGAACCTGAAGCATACCTACTCAGCATTTCCTGAACTCAACCAATTCAAACACTTACCTTGACGATATTTATCTCGAAGCGCACGCAGAGTGAGTTGTTCCCCATGGTCTCGAACACATCTTGTTCAGCCACCGGAAGCGGACTTGCACTCCGCGCCCCAGGCGCAAAGTCCCGCGGTATCGGAGGAAGCACTTTAGACTTCACATCTGCCGCGGGAGGACTCGGGGGGGACACTTCGATCTCTACAGAGGGCGACGCAGGAACGACCGTGTTATTCCCAGTGGAGGAAACGTTGAGGAAGGATGACGATCGACTCGGTGTCGTTAACGTCGTCGTCCCCGACGGTCGGCCAGGCGTTTCCATCGAAGGCTCTCGGTCCTTTTTCTTCACACCAAAAGACAGTTTCGACGCCTTCTTGACGATAGAAGGACGTGGCTCGCCCGTCTTCGGTGACGGGTCCACAGAGGACATATCAATCGACGGCAAATGAAGGCACTCGAATCCCCCTTTCGTCTCTCGATACTGTACTTGCATCCGGTCCAGAACGCGTCTTATATCAGCCTTGATGGCCGAAGGAGATTTTGTAGATGTCGTCGCGACACTGAAACACCAGCTTAAAAAAGAAAACTATACACTCAGCGTCTGGAAAACACGAACCTAAAAAGACCTTTCAAAAACAATGGCTTGAAATCCTTATCATTTGTAGGGACATCATTCGGACGGTCGTCATCACTGGGAATGGGAGCAGTCCGTATCTCGTTCTCCTCTCCCTCGCCCTCTTCATCAGTCTTCGAGAAAAGTTTCTCCGCCGCTTGTCGAGGGCCACCTAGTGAAGGGCGTCTACGTCGACCGATAGTCCCCCCTGCGCTCGAAAGCAATGCAGCACCAGTGCTACTCCGCCGCTCATGTCGTTTTCCACCGCTTTGCGGCTCCAGCACAGTGGCTGCCCGCCGGTGGCTGCCAACCGGCTGACTTTGGCTGTGAGAGACAGACTTGGGTGTCGAAACGCGTTCTTTCTCGTTCATCTCCTCGCTCTTCTTGCTGTCCACACTCTTCTTATGCTCAACACTCCTTTTCTCGTCACCACTAATTTTCTCCTTGTCCTCAGAGTGTCTGGATTGCTTCTGCGATAATGTTAGACTCGCCAGGATGGTCCCCCGCCTTCCGACGCCATGCCGCTTCGAGTCGTCACCCTTGCCGACTAACATACTGCCAAATTTCCGCACGAGCGTGGCACCAGCGGAGATAGAGAGATGGTCCCTTTCTTTCTCCTCACCGTCCCTATCCTTCTCCCGGTCTTCCTGGGCTTTCTTCTCCTCCTCTGCATCCTCGAATGTCGTAACGTGCGGCGCAGCACTCTTTGATAGTTCCAGCGCAACAACTCCGTTTTCGTCCACGACTTCTTCGTGCCCGACCCTGCCCGTCCACCCCCGTGACACTGTCAACGGCCGTTGGCTCAGGCTATGACTTCGTCTGTGTGTGCTTGCTGGGGGAGCTCGAGGAAGTGCGGAGGCACCTGAGACGGTAGCCTTATCCAGTTCCACCCTCTTCTGTGCTGAAGGTGACGGTGGCGGAAGACCAAAGTCGCGGGGACGTGGTTGAGGATGGAAGCTTGGCGATGTAGGCGACGGAGCGGCTGCCGTAGTATCGTAGGACATCCCTGAATAATGGGACGTTTCCGGTGCAGGTAAGCGAGGAAGTGGCATGCTGTAGTCGGCCTTAACTGTTGCCGACTCCCGCTTTGGCGTATCCTTCTTCGAAACCGGTATAGGAGGAGGTTCCACAATAAGGGTGCTACTGGTGGCAGCGGTTGAACGAGGGTCTTGTATCGATGTTTGTGAACTGGCGAACTGACCGGGACCGTAGACACGTTCCCGTTCAATTTTCTCCCTAGAGAGGTAGTACATTGATATCAAGGGGTGGAAGCCTTTCGTTGGGTCCAACGGCTCTCGGTTAGGATCTAGTAACGATGCATGGGAGAGATGGCTTTGCGAACCTGGGGGAGATTGACTGAGGGGACTAGAAGGAGGAGACGAGGATGGCGAAAACAGCTTTCTCCGGTAAAAATCAAAACCAGAAAATCTTCGAGACTTCTTGGAAGGCGTCGGGGGTTCAGCCTTATCCAGCGATATTGCGAGACTCGAATTGGATATTGAATCGCCCCACCGCCCCATTGTTCCATTTCCATTCACACCGCCACTACGCTTACGTTCCCAATACTGGACGGCTCGGATATACGATTCGGACTCAAGGATGGTGACGAGATTCTTTTCAATGTCCTGCTCAGTGCCAAATTCGAAACCCTTCATGCCCTGAATGACTTGACGGTCAAGTTCGTCCGCACGGAGAGGCTCGCGGTGGAGTAGGTGATTTTCGGGAGGTCCACTGAAGCCTCGTACCATCCATGGATGGCTGAGGACCTCGGACAGAGGCGCGCGTGCTGCGGGATTCGTGACCAGCATTCGAGATAGGAGACTCCGGCATTCTGAGCTGAGCCACACCGGGTATTCCACCAAACCCCGTTTTATCTTCGCATGAAGAGCAGGCATGCTCTGGTCATCGAAGGGCACCTTTCCACAGACGAGGACATAGAGTACAACGCCGAAACTCCAGACGTCGACTTCCGGGCCGGTGTAGACTTTCGCATTGAGGAGTTCAGGGGCGGCAAAGTAAAGGGACCCACAAAATGTGGACAGATGTGCTACCGGATCATAGAGGTTGGATAAACCGAAGTCAATGATTTTGATGTTACCGGTTTGTGAAATGAGAATATTTTCGATTTTGAGATCTAGAATGGACGAGTGAGGTGAATCAAATTGTCCTGTGTAATGCCGTACCTCTATGAACGACGTTATTCCGATGGCAATAGTCCAAAGCGCTTCCTATCTGCCGGGCAAACTTCCTCGCCACTCTTTCCCGCAGGCGGCCGTGACTGATGATATAATCGAGCATCTGGCCACCGTTGACATACTCGAAGACCATGTAGTAGTGGTTCGCATGAGTAATCATCTCACGCATACCGCAGACATATGGATGGTGGAGTAACATAGATAGAGCAGCTTCGCGAAGTGTTCGGATTTCTTTTGAAGCATCTTTCGAGGCTTGCCGTGCAATGGAGTCCGGAGTAGCGCTGGTGCTGTGTTGGGTAGCTGCAGGGTTAACTCTTGGAAGAATTTTCACGGCCATCTAGAGGAATAGTGAGGAGAGAAAAAAGGAAAGGAGTAGTAGCGCACTTGTTCCCCAGTCAAATTGTGCGTTGCAAGCTTGACCTTGCCCATACTGCCAGCACCCAGTGTCTTGGTGAGGGTATAGTCTCCGAGAATACGCCTCTGCGTCCGATTTGAGATGCCATTGCTGCGACTTCCATCTCTCCGTCTTTCTTCACCTGCCGTATGCGTCCGATGATCCTTTGCGTCCGAGGTGCTCCCAGTGTTCGAACCGTTCGCAGGAGCCACCGAGGCGATATTATATGCCTGAGGGGGCATGGAAACGGGCCTTTGACGGGTGGCAGAAGCGGATAAACGTGGCACAGCAGCAGAAACAGGTGGGTGAGATTCTGATGCAAGCGGCTGGGGATGTGATGGTCGGAGAATTTGCATGTCAAACTCGTGTCCGGCGGTGTCCGTGCCTCGGTGAGATTGCGTCTGTGCTACGCCTCCCTCAACGTCCTCGGGTACTTGGTTCAGTTGGTTTGCAAGAGACGCCGTAAATGCTGCTGCCATCAACTGATATCAGGAGCAATGCGGTCGAATCTAACAAGGCCCGTGGGCACGAAGTCGAACGACGTTGATACCGTAGGAGGTGGTGCAGCTCACTGCCAAGGAAGGCTGCTCGACGTTTCCGATTTTTGTCACGGTGGTCGGTGGTAAAGGTGGAAAGTCGGAGCTAGTTGTCCGCCTACCAAATTTGGTTATTTGACATCAGATTGCTACTATATACTCGTCTCTTAAAATAACAGCAATTCCAGGTTATATTGTATAGTTACACAATGGTATACAGAGCAGAAGAGAACTGAGAACTGTACGAACAGTACAGTACAATCCGAAATCATCGAGGAAAAGGATAGATGAACGACACAGCTTCAATGATACATATTATACAGACCTCGCAACCTCATCACCAGATGGACATGTTATTCGTATGCGAATTTAGTACACCTTGAGCTCTTAGTGCAGGCACAGAAGGAAAGAAAACTGATAATTTGGTCGGTACAGCTGGAAGGCGCCTAATCAATATAGCAGCTGTCTGAAAAATGTACGCAGACTGACTCCAATGATCCCATGATACTGTGCATATGATCCTATGATGTCTTTTTACTTCCCTCCGGCGCTGGTCGTAACCAGGTCACGGCATGTCTGTTGAACATCGGCCAAGGCGGGACAACAATCTGTATTGTCGTCGTAAGGTACTGCGGTTTCATGGACAAAATGTGGGAAGCGTGGGACTTACAAGTGCCAAAGCAACCACCGAGACGCCGTAAAGGATGAATGTTGCGTGTATTGATTGCAATACAAAACCGATGATGAATGATATTGCCTTCGAGATATGTCAGCAATGTCTAAATCCAACAACGAACGCGCGCCGGTAATGGTGTACACCAGCTCTTGTATTGGGAAATCTTCGACAAGCGAAGCATCATCGACCGTGAGTCGACAAATTCTGCACCCCAAAAGAAACCGTAGAACCCTGGGTGCTGAAATGCTGTCACACGCAGTTACGCTGGTTCCAAAGAGCAGTTGTGCGATGACAATTCGAAAATGCACGCTGGCGGTTCTAAAGGGCAGTAGAGGCCTCACCGTTGCTGCAATTAGGTATATCCTCGATATTTGTTCAGCTAGTCTCTGGCCTTCAAAATCCTTGAAGGTCTGTTAAATACGTCGACAGTCCTAAGGAAGCAGCGACGCACGATTTTTCCTAACTGAGAGATGGATTCCATTTTCACTCGTTTCAAACTACCAGCCGAGATAAGGTTAGGCAGAAGGCAACGAAAAGGTGAGAGACGAATGCCTGGCTATTGTGAACGTGTAAGTTGTGGATTGAGGGAAATGTCAGGGTAAATTTCTTTCTAACCAAATTAGCGCCAAATTTAGCGAAGCATTTTGGGACAGAATTTGGGTCAAAATAGATACAGCATGATTCTTTCGCCGTCAACCAACGCCAAGCATCCAAGGCGTTCAATAATCGAATACACTATCCAATTCCCTCTAACATGACAGAGTATTCGTTCCGGACATACCGGTATTTTCTTCAGTCGCGCATGGATCAGCGCCCAAGCACAGATGTACATCGTTTCTGTACGCCTTTGCCCTATTTATATTTTGGCAATGTTCCAATGGGGTAAAATTCGTGATCCATGTATATCGCGGCTCTCTTCGTCGCCGGGATATACTACGCATCATTATGGTGTCTGATGAACGCTTGCACCTTCAAGTCCTACAAGTCCGTCTTTTATCACCATGGGTATGGACGAGTAGGGCTGTATAAGAACGCGGACGCTTCCCGTCGCTCGTGAAAGATGGCTACCCTCCTTCCCATTCCGTAACCACCATCAACGCCATTTATAGGCAACATAACATCTTTGGACAAAGGTTCGGTGCTGTGTTTTCTAAGAGACCGGCAGCTGATATTTGCTCGTGGCAGATTTACCGACACGTGGTTTTCATCGACCCGCATATATCAACTCAACGTGTTAAGAGCTGTCCTGCTGGGCTGAGTTCACCTACAGGCAGGGTGGTAGTATTCGCCAGTTCATACAACCTTGTCAACGAGCTGTCGGATGATTCGAGATTCCGGAAATCAGTTGGTAGCTTTTTTTTCTCCTACGTCTACATGCTAGCTGTCTGACTATCCATTACAGGCAGCGCATTAAAGGAACGCGAAATCTCGTTCATGATGGAATCTTCACAGCGTGTTTCTCCGCCGTGCTTTCATATCGCTCTATACATGACAGGCTTTCAGTGATGAACTCAATTGGGCTATTGCACGTACGGAAGGGATTTCACTTGACTTAAGATGTGACCGTTGACATCCGTCGTCTCTCCCCATCGACTGCCTTCTTACACCCGCTTTCGGCGAAGATTACATCCTACAGAGAAGCGGGATATTCTCTATTCTATGATGAACGAGAAGGACCCTAAGACGGGGTTGAAACTCTCGAACGAGAGTATTACCCACAACGTAGGCCTTTCTTTAATGTACTGCTTAGTGTCTAATGGCTCTTCTATTTAGCTTCTAACATTCCTCATCGCAGGTGCAATTTTTCCTTTTTTTCCTTTTTTCTCGTAAATGGACTCTGAATCATGTCAGGACCCCCTGCCCGATTTTAGCCGCGCCGCCCCCTTGTGACAAATCGAAATACGATTGACGCCACGCGACCACGTGTTTCTGAAAGTTTACCTTGTCACTACCACCATTGTTCTACGCAACCGACTTTAAAAACACGCAAAAATGGCTGCCGCTGTATTGTTTCTTGACCCCCTACTCACTTTCTACCCAACTCAATTAAACGATTCGAATTCTTCGCCTCGAAATGCTGGCTCTGGGTTCCCCTCCACCCGAGAGAGGAAGACTCCGCCGCCAGAAGAGTCTGTAGCTGAACAGATACGCTCCTCTGTGCAGAGCACTCCGCTCAGCAATCACGTCCCAACTGTGAATCCCACAGCCAACGCGGATCATCTTGTGGCAGACTTCGAACGGTACATCCTAGAAGATCTTAGAAACCGCGTTTTCATGTCTGCCGACCATTATTTTACGAATATTCTCCATCTTCCTGACGACTGGCGGACGGATGGCGAGATAAAATCTCGAATCGAGGCCCTCAAAAACGACGTTGTATTCAAGAATGATGTCAAGACCTACATCCAATTGTGCAATGAGAACAATCCCGGGGAGAAGTCCTTCTACCATCCCCACGGCCTCATGTGTAACAGTGCGTTCGACGTTCTCGGTGCCACTGAAGACTCTCGACTTTGCATCTATCGACCAGACGCGAAGCCGGTTGCCGGCGGTTTAGAAAAGAACGTCCCTGATACCTTGGGTGTTCTTCGCGCGATGTTCAACAGTTCCGGAAACGTTGTTGACAACATGAAGGACAAAGGCCCAGAGTATAACTTTGCGTGGGCGCAAACAATGCATTGGCAGGAATTCAAGCCTAATGCGTGCTACCTCGACGAGGGAACGGAAGCTATCTATAGAGTTATAACACCTGGTAAGCACTACTATTCTTTTCCTACTGTGTTCTTCTCACTTATACTTATATCAGAGGGTGAGGATCCTAAGGGAGAGGTGAGAGGCAAAACCCGAGACCCTGGCGGCATCCTCCCTCCGGTCATGTCGCGCACGGGCTCCACGTTGAAGAGGCGTCATTCGGAAGATGAGCTTCCTCGTATCCACTCCAAGTATGCGCGCTATGGGACGACGTCCGAAGTTTCGCAGGCCAGGAAAGGAACAGACGAGTCGCTGGCACATAGTTCTGCGAAAGAGGGAGTCGCGGCGGAAGATGTTGCGCGACGGGAGGAAGAAGAAACCCAGGCTCGCCGAGCCGCCCGCCTCCAGTGTGGTCGTTACACCCTCGAGATGCTGTCTACTGCCGGTTTTCGGACGCACTGTATTGGCGCTCTGGTTACTGTGGGACAGATACAACCCCTCCACTACGATCGCTCCGTCATCATTGTGTGCAAATCGATTGACATGTTCAAATCGCATGGCAAGCGACCGAAGATTACGGAAGAGGTTGTGACGGACGAGTTCGCCGCAGTGCTCATCGGATTGGGTCGACTCACTGTGAAGCAGCGGGACATCCAAGAAGAATTCTGCGATGACAGGACGCTCATCGAGAATCATAAGATGTACATGGACATGTGTGGCAACCCCAGGAACAAGGAGAATTTTGACAAGACGGCTATCTTCGTTGGGGTGAAGTTGAAGTTGGGTAAAGATGATAAGAAGGTTGAGGTCACCCTTGGCCGAATTCTTTTGCGCCAGCCTGGGATTATCGGTCGGGATACTTGCATCGTCGAGGTGACATCGGAGCACGAGGAGTGGAAGGGTAAAGAACTTGTTGTCAAGATCAGCTGGCCTGCTGCCAGTCGAAAATCAGAGGCAGAATTTGTCATTAGAGCCAGAGAGAAGGCGCGATCCATGCCGCAAGGGAAAAGGCCAGACTGGGCCTTAGACCATTTGCCCGACGTTCTCCTTTCTCAAGACTTTGACTACGGCACGGATTCTACTCAGGTGAATCTCGTCGCTTTCTTTGCAACAGCCATATTTGCAAAGGAGGAAAAGTTCGAGTATGAAAAACGCGTCTGTCGAGTTACGGTCCAGGAGAGGCTGTATCCTCTTGAAGAACTGCGGACGGTTCAAGAGTATGCTCAGGTCTTTTTTGATATTTTGCAGAGTGTGTATTTTTTTTTTTTGGTTTTCGCGGTGTTTTCTGACGGCTGGCATAGTTCACAAATGGCTGTACGATCACCCAGGAATCCTCCACCGTGATATCAGTCCTGGAAATATCATGTGGCGCCGAACCGTCGACGGTCATTTACGTGGGGTCCTCAACGACTTTGACTTGTCTGCCTACCGACATGATACTGGCCCTTCATTGCGTCAGCGCACCGGTACTCTACCCTACATGGCGTTCGAACTCCTCATCGATGACGAAAATGGTCATCCACCCAAGCACCTCTATCGACACGATGTAGAGTCCATCTTCTACGTCATTCTCCTCCTCTGTTGTCGTTACATGGTCGTGGCTAAACAAGACCTTGATGGACGCCCGATCCTGGAACGCACGCGAGTCCATTCCCCATTCAATAGCTGGTATAAACTCGATCGTGATGATTTGAAGTACAAGAAGTGCTTTTTTATTACGAAAATTGACTCATTTTCTCCTATGGCAAACAGTGGCTTCACTGACTTTCAGTCCTGGATAAATCGCATTCGCCAGCAATTCCTGCTAGGGTTCCATGCTAAGAACGGACATATACTACGGAAGGACCTTGGAGTCATGGAGTCCTTTGAGGATGAAACTCTGCAGACCTGGGTTTCTTACTCAGCCATTGTCAAGACCTGTAGTGAATTCGCTGGTTCGGCTCTCATAGTACACAACGACCAGGTCAAAGAGGGCGCCTAGTACTAGATCATAGTCCTCACACTTTCTTGTAATCTTCATCCTTTCCGCGGCCAAATAAATGTGTTCTCTTCTGACTTCAGTCACTGGCTGGCTAGCCGAGTTTCGCGAGAAAATCGTAGGGTCTAAAGAAGTGTGTCTACACATCCTATCATGAATTAATTTTCTCATGGTTGAACTCGATAGACATCCTGAACCAACGAGCGCCGTTAAGCTTCGGGCACGACAGGCTTCTAAAAGCTGTTCAAGCAACGGAAGCACCATCGTTCGTTCTAAGCTTGTATCACCCTGGCTGTCCTCACCGTGACTGCCAAACTTCATAATATTACTACCATCATCCAAAATACATGCGTGTACGGTAATCTTTGATTGGACGATATGTAAAGTACTATCAATTGGTCCAGGTAATCGTGGTTCAATGCCTCAGGATAGCATCTGTTGGGATTTTGCTGGAAAGTTCTAGAAAGGGCAATCCGGCATCATGCCGAGAGTTGATGAGTAAGCCCGAGAGAAAGAGAAAGTTGTAGTAAATTCTAGATACAAGCCTGGAGAGTATAAATACGAGCTCTGTAGGAGCTGCAGAATAAGGAGTTCATACCTTCTGGCCTTACCAGCCTGGAGTCTACCCTGCGCATCACCGAGGATTCCCAACAGCATCCATATTGAAAACAGCGATAGGGTCGGTTGAGAAGGTCACAGAGGTCGCGATATTCGTGGTGTTGGGATGCCGATCCGGGGCCACGGAAGCCGTACATGGAATTGGCGTTGGGAAGGCAGACCCTGAATGTGAACAACCATTCTTCGGCCCTGTCCTTGAACTCGTCTAGCCAAGCCTTCCTCTCTGCCATTTTCTTCTCCCTATATATCTCCGCACGGGTCAGCCCTGGGCTTGATGGATTATACGAGACTTGTGTCGTAAAGTGTGCAAAACCGGCGGTATGTGTAGTCCATATAATTACGGCAAGTCTAGGTATTTGACCTCTGCAGCTGTGTGTGCATCTGCGAAAGTGAGTATCTGTGACAGACTGCTGGCGCCATTCATATTCCCTATGACGAGAACGAAAAGACCGTGAGAGAACATCAAAGTCTCCACGAACCGCGGGCTACCCAAGGTCGTTTCGAGACCGGTACGAGTCGTGGCCGAGAATCGGCGACAACGCAAATCAGTTTATCCCTTGGATGATGAGCCTTCTGGGACATGAGCTGGATGGAGTACATTTCGCCGTATTTGGACGCGGTAACCATGAGTGGAGAAAGACGTACCAACGGAACTCTAGACTATGTGACGAGTTACTTGAGAAACGAGGCGAACGTAGGATTGTCGATAGAGGGGAAGGAGACGCTACGGATGGGAACATATCTGATGTGTTTGAGCAGTTCAAGAGGTCCTTGTGGGAGGTTCTCTCTAGAGTGAGTCTCCTCACTGAAGTCACATTATCGTCTTTTGATTTGGTTGATCGCAGGAGTATTATGCTTTTAGGAGTTCATTTCAGGTGCAAGTTCTGGATAGCTGAAGAGCGGCAATACTTCAGCATTCAGGGATGGTTTTGAGCTGTATGCAGTTGAATGTGTTGTTGACTCAACCCGGCTTTCCGGTCAAACGTCATGAGGACGGGAAGATATGTATATATCATTCATGGGCTCATTATCTGAGTCATTATTAGAGGCTGATCTACTCGATGGTATGACTTATCGTGCTGGCGATTACTTATCCATGTGAGTCTGCCACAGTACCACGCAAGATTGAAATTGATTTCTGTCTTTCTGAGCTTGCCATAAATTCCTTCTCGGGATGTCCATCGCGTGTTTGCCCATTTCAAATTATCTTTTGACCAAGAGGCAAGCGTTCTGTCTGCTGTTTTCGCAAGCGTCGTCTTGTGAATATCCCTTGTAGATCAAAATTTCGATGTCAAGTACGGCCCTTCTTCCCTTAGGAGAACGCATACCATTGTCAAGCGTTCTCAACCGGTTTATTGAACTCTCACGACCTGCCACAAAAGATGACATAGTCGGCCTTATGGATTTCGCAAAGTCGGACTGCTCTCGATGTTATTTCCGTGATCTCATCACCAACCATACCCACGCTGTAACATCAAAATGACTTGGCGTTCTCGACATTCTGGAGCGGCAAGGTTTCGACCGCAGAGATCTCCCCCTAGATAAATTCATCTGCATGCTTCCTTCAATATGACAAAGACAATATTCAATCTCCTCGTCGCCACTGTGGAATAGCCATCGCGTTTGTCGCACATTCAGCGTCCTGGATTCACCTCCTCTTTGTGTGTCGAAAACTCACACATATATGGGGGGTAGCATCCAATTACCTTGCAAATATGTGTACAGGAGACCAAGTCCTGGTCACCGTCAGATGCTCCGTTGCCAATTCTCGCTTGCTCTCAGATGTTTCCCGAACCCTGGTGATAATCTGTGCTGGATCTGGTTTCACGCCACTGAGAGGGTTCATTCAAGAGCGTGCAGTGCGGAAACGAGCAGGCGAAGACGTTGGGAAAATCTTGCTTTTCGTGGGATGCAGACCCCCTGGTGGAGATTTTCTGTATTCTGATACGGATTTAAAGGAGTGGGCGGGTATTGGACTAGTGGATGTTCGTGTGGCGTTCTCTCGGTGCGCGGATAAATCTCAAGGATGCTGTTATGTACAAGAGTGAGTGTGTTAGATGCAGTTGTATTTCACCTTCTAATGTCTCTTTGTTTTGCACCGCAGAGTTCGTTCGATTCAAGGCATACGTCTCTACAGACGTCTCCTCCAGCGACACCGCCCCCCGTACCCGGTCCCAAAAGTCTTCCTCAACTCATTATTCCCGACAAAGATAGTCCTGCCATTCCAGCATCCCGATACCTTCTTACGCGTCCGATTGCAAAGATGGAAACGCCCATCGAGTCACCGCCCACGTCTTCTTCTTCATCTGTCTCATCCGAATCTCTGTACTCCCAAGCGAGCGCTTCAACGCGCAGACACACCATGCTATCAGTGTATGAAGTACCACCGCCCGTTCCACCTATTCCCTTCGCTTTCCGATCTAGCTCAGGTCTGCGCGCTCTGCCTCAGATTCTGGATCACGTTTTGAAACGGGCGCGCGGGGAAAAACAGCAGGACGACTTGCACAGGATGCCGACAAAAGTCATAGCCGGTTTGGTGAAAGGTCGGGTAAAACGGGCCAAAGGGGCAGACTTAGACCGCTATGGGAGCAGAGTGTCGCGTATCGAGAGGCAGATTCTATTGTTGGAGGATATCCGTACGTTTCATTTTATCTTACTTTTCAATCACTCGTTCTATTTACTTTATATATACTTACACCTCCTGTCGTTTCCCGATCACCTATATAGTCCAGCCGTTCCTACCTGTATGCTTCAGTCGCTTCACCCACGTTGTGCCCGACTGAGATACTCACATATATTCTTCTGTCAATATCCATCAAGTCTATCGCTTCATCGTCAGATGAGGAGGGGGAGACGACATCTATGTCCGTGTATTACCCACACTTGGAGCGGACACGGAGGTGGTGGGAGAAGAGGTCACAAGCTCGGATGGACACAGTAACGGAGATGTCGTCGCCGCCGTCGCCGGATGCTAATTACACATTTAACGTTTCGACTTCTCCTTTACGGGTGAGGAAGAATTCTCTAACCGCTTCGTAACGTTTCAATGGACTCTCACTTGTATACTCTATGAAGAGCGACGTAAGTATTTGGACGACGGCCGTGCATATTTATGTATAACTTATTCTATAGGACTTCATTCGTTTTAGGTTCATACTATTGACATTGTATCCCCATAACTGTACATTATGGAAGCGTTTCGAACTCATGGTAGCCAAGCTCCGAATTCTCCCACAGCTCACTGAAACTGCGGCGAACTGTGGATTTATTATTTACAGCTGAGCTTCCACATAAACGTCATTATCTCCTTGTCTGTCGGTGGAGCAGTGCTTTGTCGGGCACGTTCCGCAGTGCTCGTAACAGAATTTGCGTTCTTTTTACTCAAGACCAAAGAAACAGGCCATTAAGTTGGTATAGTAGGGGTCATCGCCAGCGGTTTGCCGCTAACCATCAGCATGATGTCAGTCCAAGTCCACCGTATGCTACTATGTAATGTGTCCCACATATTCAGAGCTCTGTGCTATGGTCATGCGTTCTCCGATTTACGTCTCGCTGCCAGGAAAAGCCACGACGCTCAGTATCATTGCAAGCCCTGTTTCTGCGATTATGCGTGTGTTGGGACCGATGGTACTGCCCGCTTGCCATTCCCCATCTGTTAGCATCTCGGCCCATAAAAGTAGATGAAAAAGTGTCAGATATCTTTGCCGAGGAATCCCATCCAGTCATCTCTCATTGCCTTAGAGGTTTGACAAGGTATATGTGCTGCAGTTGTTTCTTGTTTCTTGTTGATAGTCCAAGTGGCATCTGGGCAGATAAAATGACACAGATTATGGACCTTTCTGTGGAATCACAGTTGCTCCACAAGCTTCCACTTGTTCATCGTCCAAAAGGCTTCGGAAAAACCTCCTTTTTGTCTATGCTAGAGTTTTTCTATGACTGCAAACATTACACAAAGCCCATCTCCGATGCGGCACTCAAGTTTACAAGTGTGAGGATGTTGATTTGGATGCACCACATTGTGACTTGGTCTTGTCTTCGATCTGTCAGTGCCATCAGTGAAAGATTTTCGCCGTTCACTTGGATTTACATTGATGGCATGTTCAGAAAGTTTTTATTGAAATACCAGGAGGAGCTCATGATCAATCCTATGCTTCTTAGCGAGGCTAGGATATTCACATTTGACGAAGTTCTGGTTCGTTGTGTTTTTGTGCCATTACTTCATTTAAGTGACATATTGGTTTTGCCCCAAGGTTCTTGTTCATCAAAAAAAGTGGGACATCTCTATCTTCATCGACAACTACAATGCATCATCCATCGCCTCTTGGAACTCATCTGAAGTCAATGAGTGCCTAACCCAAATGATTACTTTGCCCCTTTCCAATGCTTTGTTTTTTGTCCAAGGGCTCATTATGGGCACTGGGTTTGCACCGGATCCTCTAATCAATCCCTACTCTTGTGATGTTTGGTCTCTGGTGGCCATCGATATGACCGATGAGGATGTGGTGGAAGCCACATTTGGTTTCACCGTTGACGAGGTTCACAAGCTCTAATGGCACTTTGCAGTCCACTCTGTTGAGGCAGGGCTTGTATCCTATCAGTTTGGTCACCGAAAGGCGTGTTCCATGTACTCCATGACAGATGTGTTCAAAACCCTTCTTCTCCTACTGGCCTGTAGATTATGTTTGTAAAGAAACATAGTGTATGTTGTTTCGTAATTAGCTATGGCCTTGGACTTGTGGGCAGACAAGTTAACCTCAGTTTGAGTCCAATACAACTTGAGAACTAGGAACACGTTATCATGTGATCGAGTACATGCCTTAACACTTTTACACGCCGTCACTCGACGTCAAATGCGTCCTCCCCCGCGGTTTCTGAGCCCCATACAGGGTAATCTGTCGTGGCAATAACCTTTCTGATCTGTTCGAGGCCGTCAAAGACGTCCACGACGATGAATACTATTGTCAGTTGCCAGTTGGCGACCACGCGTGGATTCTGACGGGAAAAGTGGGCCACCCGTCAGTAGCGAGATCCGAAACGCCTGCTGCTTGCGTGGATATAGACCAGAGGGCGTCGAACGTGATCTCAAGAGGGCTGCACTACTGTCGCATGGTTTTTCGACAGCGAGGACTCGGACGGTGCGTTCATCAAGGATTCATGCGTCATCTTTCTAACATGTCATGTAGGATCCGAAAGTTCAGCCTCCGATACCCTTGTTAGTTATTATTCGACCTCACCCTCCGCGTAGGTTCCTTTCCGTCACACTCCGAGAGCAGTTGTTGTACCTCCAGTCCCATCAAAGTCAGTCAAGGGATTTTTAAGACTGATTGCCGTGAATCCGTACGTATACGTATCGTCGCCATGCCAGGTCTACTGACAGATGATACAGACATTACCATCGTGCTCTTTCACTGCATATCAAGATATTTCGTCGTCTCCTGGTGTCGTTGTCGTGTAGGTTGACAAAACATCCTGTCTTACAGGATGACATAGCCTCGCGACTTTTGACCCCAGGCTCGTTCTTGTCCGTCGTCCCGCAGGCTTTGGGAAAACTTCATTCCTGGCCATGGCAGAGTTTTTCTACGACGTCAAACATCGCAACTCCCCCGTAACTCCCTCTGCGTTATCATCTACGTGGATCGGACACTTGTGTTGCAAACACTGGCAGATACACAATAAACTTGCACGCGGACTTAGTGCTGACCTTTGACCTGGCCGCGACATGCGTATCTGATTTCGAAAAGTCGCTTGTCGAGCATGTCAACACGGTCTTGAAACGATTTTTGAACAAGAACCAACAGGAGCTCGAAATCACACCGAAGAATATCTCCTCTTATATTTACGGAGATGGGATCCACTCGTTGCCTGGAGTTTTGGTAAGGTTTTCCCTCTCCTTTTGTTAAATTTAACTTCTCATCTCCATTGCAGAACCTTGCACGCTCTCGGCTATGGAGCGTGTTTGTCTACATCGATAACTATAACGCACCGTCTCTTGCTGCTGGGGATGCGGCTGAAATTAACGAATGCCTCGAGCGATTTCTTGTTGGTCCTCTTTCATGTTATCTGCATGACTTCCACTCTGGTCTCATCATGGGCACTGGTGACGAACCGGATCCTCGCGTCAGTATGTATCACCCGCACCCTAATGTGTGGGAATGCATTGCTACTGACATGACTGACCACGAAACGATAGAAGTCTCTTTCGGTTTCATGCCTGACGAGGTTCACAAGCTGGCCTGTGAGTTTAAAGTCCAGCTTGGTCCCACGATGTTTTAGTCCAAATTTGAAGAAAGTATATTCGATGAAAGAAGTGCTGGAGGAAATCGGAAGACTGTCGGCAGCGAGGGATTTTAGTATATTAATTCAATATTACTGACTCCGACTATTCTATTTACAAAGTATAATGATATACATACAGTTCATGAGATTTGCAAGATGTCGAGATAAATGGTAATTCTCTGGCCGTTCACCCGGATGTCAGTAGGGAACACTCGCATGTTCGAGGGTCATCGCTGCGAAGGCCGATCCATTGCATACGTATCGCTGGGATGCGTCAGATGTCAGGAAGCACTGGGTTTTGTGGCCCCGATGGCGCGTTCGCCATTCTGGATATGATTCGATGGTTGGCTGATGCCTCCAATGTAGTATTTCGACCTCGTAAACGTAGTCGATTATTATACACCCCCCGGGCCTTCTATTTCTGCAATGTATGATTAACTGGTATACCTCCCATAGAAAGAGCTTCCCATCAGGTACTGAGGGTGGGAACAAATGCATAATGGTTTGTACATGTGAAGCGGCCATGTTATGTCTTCAAAATAATTCGTCAAAAGTGCTGTAGTCCATACAAGGAATGGGCCAAGGCAGTAGATGAGTGCCCCGCGCCGCGATCGACCATCTGCAACGTATAGAAATATCCGCCGTCAAAGATATCAGAACGCTATATTACAATTCTTATCATTTATACACAACTAAAATACTAGAAAAATCGATAATATGTGAGCCGTACGCTGTTGAAAACACCATCTACAAGGGAATCCCATTGACGGCACGCTGAAGGACCGCATCAAGAACCAATCCTCCGAGCACGATATTTCCTATCATCGGGGTGCGGAGGAAGAATTTCATGCATTGCCTGGGATCATCAATATTGGTTGAGAGCAGCTCCTTGAGAAGAATACCGCCGGACACCGCCACGGCGAGGTAATATGGCAGGCCTTGCCCATTGAGATAACCACCGTACGACACGAGGGACGCGAATCCGATGGTGGTGGTAGCGCAAACAGGAATGGTATATTCCCCACAGAACATGGCGAGCGACCTCATGCCGATCTTGGCATCAGCGAGCTTATCCTGTGGAAAAGAGACTAGTTAGAAAACCCGATGTCTGTATTGTAACTATGTACCTGGTGCTGGTATACAGTCTCATAGGTGATTGTCCAAAGGATGGCGCCGACGTAAGCAGCTGTAAGGGCCGCCCAGGGAATATGGCCATTAGGTGTAAGGTCAGCCCATCCCATGTATATCCCAATGTTGAACATCAGCCCCTTGGAAATAATGAGATCCTGAGACCCAAAACGCTAGGAGGAAAAACACACCAATGGAATGGGAGCAAAGTACATCCATCGCTTGCACGTAGGGTACAAGACATATAACGGCCATACAGTCATGGAAATACGAAGACTGTGATGACAGGTTTAGCGAAAATGTACCAGCACCATTGATTATTACTTACGCGTTAGAGCTCAAGAAGATATTGGCCAAGTAAACACCGATGACGACCTGAAGGGAGAAGAACAACCAAGCACGTTCTATACTGATCGCGCCTCGGGGTAGGGCGCGACCCTTGGTCCGTTCAACGCGAGCGTCGATGTCGCAGTCGAGGATATCATCAATAGTCATTATCTAGAAGAATCATGTTAGACTGGATACCAAAACAAAAAGTCAAGTTACCAACCAAGGATTTGATTCCGATGCAGAGGAAGAAGTAAAGGGCTGCACGGTGTAGAACCACGATCCCACGAAGTTCAGGGAAGGCGTGATATACCATAGCAAGCGACCATGCTACACAGATTATCATCAGATTATTAACCATGGATGAAGTACAAATGTATTGTTCTTACCTACGGGCAAGAAAACCGTGGAGCAGCCCATACCATTCTGAAGTCGGCAGAGTTCCCAACAAGCCTGAATCTCGGTGTGTGTCGGAGGGGCTAGGAACGTGAGGAAGCTAGAAAAGATAGAGGAGCGCCGTGAAACCCTGAATTTCTCGTGAGAGACTGGGAGGGCAGTCAGTCTTGTGTTGAAAGACATCTGTAAGATCCTGTAGGTGGAGAACTTGACTTCATGCTGTCATGAACGTTTCTGTTAAATAGGACACAAGCTAAGACAAATGGAGGGCATGGTGATAACAGCGCAGCGCTATGATCTTCCAAGTGCTAGTGTCTCCACTGCTCGGGGACTACGGATCCTACAGTTTGCATCAATTGCAGGAAAATTCAAAGGACCATCTTTCACCCATGAATACCAACCGAGAGCCAATGAAAGCTTTGGTTTCGACATGTCTGGCCAAAAATGATCTTCTGTGCCTCTTGTGATGACAGATATGAATAACAGCGTATGGATTCCATATTGGCTAGTCCATTTTCAGCAGATATCGGAACAGTCGCTTTGGCTACGCCCGCTTCTCCGAATCGCACTCAAGCGGTGATGACCATATGGGGAATCGGCCCTAACAGCCATAGGATCCCATCAGGTGATTCGTGTACATGTTCGAGATTCTTCGTGATGCTGCGAATGGTAGGGTACAGTCGTCGTTGAGTGTGCGGCATTGCTTACAACAAAAGTATTGGTTCAAGGACAAACAAAGAATGATTTCGAAGGCCGACTCGGACTTGCGGCCAAAGACGGAATACGAGAACAGAAACTTTCGCAGCGGCATTAGAAGAAAAACAAATGTGATTCTTTAGGGTCGCCTAGAGCATAATACGACCACGTGCAGTAAGAGTGATGCATCAAATTTGATGCTGGTCTTCGCGCTAAGCTGGAAGCCTTCACTTACGTCAACCTCACAAAAAGCCATGAAGGCAGCTAGTCAGTACACTACGTCGATGGCTTTACACCAAATGACATCCATGTAGGGATCTGGGCCGAACTACGATGGTAACAGCCAGTACGCCAACAGGAACGTCTCCTGCAGCTAAGATAGTGATACCCTGTTCATCTGTAAAGCCATGAGCTACAGGCATCACATACAGCTGGAACAGATGACTGGCCAGGTTCTCTATTACAAGAAATACTCTGGGGGAGGTCTTTTCGTAGGTATAGATCGTACGTCCTGTAGTCAACCTCAGCGGACAAACAGGGTACAAAAGAAGAATAGGATATCTACCATCGGTGCATGACTGAACACTTTATACTCCTGCCCAAGGTGCTCATCCAGCTCCAATATTGACGCGACGTTCCCACACCGATAACAATAATTCGGTGCACTCCACACAGTGACGATCATTCTGTCGAACATCAGCTTGTATCCCTCCATTGCAAGCTGGTGTGCACGGGCGATAAGGTCTAGCGCGTTGTGATGCGCAAAGTTTTTCGTTATATCAGCGCCGAAGAGGAAGCCTGCGCCTCTAGGGGAGAGGCCCCAACCTGTTATAGTATCTGCACTCCAGCGTTAGCGAGATAAGTAATACAGGACCAGAGAAAGTCGCACCATCTGGATCTGACCAGAGGAGATCACACATCGGTCCTTCGTGTGGCACTTCTTGTTTTCGTTCTATGGCCCGAATCTGATCTATACTGGCGAGGCTAGGACTGAGGCCGCCATGCACACAGAAGACGCGACCGTCGACGATTGCACCGAGAGCAAGATAGTCAAATACCTCGCAGCACCAACGCCATACATTAGAGCTGCCATACTTCCGCTGACACTCATCGTAAAACCCGTATACCTGGTGGTAGTTGAAACAAAAGAGAAGGACAACAAGTGGCGGTGAACGCACCTGGGTTATTTGTCGACTCTCGTGGTTCCCTCGGATGAGCGTCATACGGTCCGGATAGCGCACTTTCAGGGCCAGGAGAAGAAGAAATGTTTCTACGCTGTAGAATCCGCGGTCAACAAAGTCGCCTGACATAAAATTAAGAAGGTCAAACGCGCATATATGCAGGTGCACGCACCCATGAACAGGTAGTTCGTCTCTGGACACCATCCTCCCACTGCGAACAGCTCCATCAGATCAAAGAACTGGCCATGTATGTCACCACATATCTATCTCAACGTCAACCAAAGGGCGACAAATGGCAATGAAGGCGCTCACTGTAACTGGCGAGTCGACAACCTGAACGTTGCCCTCCTCGATGAGGATCTCCCGGGCTTTGATACACAACGTCTTCACTTGGGCCTCGGATATCGGTTCGCAGCGGCTAAGCTGGGCTATTTGGCTAGCAACAATGAGGAGTGAATATTCCGCAGAAACATGGCGCGCACCTGTCGAGATCGCTAGGCATGCTGAGGGGAGGTAGGACAAGGCCTTGCCAAGCCAGTATCATTAAAGAGGCACAGCCACACGTCACATTGCCGCCGGCAAATACCACGAGCAACGCTTCCCCCACTCGCTCCTCTCATCTCAACCCGCGGCAAGACGTTGAACGCATCTGAGTGACGCAGAAAGTACCAACTGTGATGACGCAGGTGGGTCTATGCTGCCGAGTAAGTTTGTTCACTTTCTGCTGCAAGCTTCATACAGGAGCGGTGGAGAGGAATAGGTTTGCGTGACGCCTCTGATACCATAGCCATATCGCAATATGCGCAAACCATATTACATAAATGAGCATTCCTTGGTCCAATCGCCAATTATTGAACTCAAATTGAGGGGAACCTAATTGTGCCAATCCTCCGGCATTGAACACCACCTTCAGCCTGACGCTTGAAGCCGTACCATCTTCTCTTCACCCAGAGCTTAATGATGGAGCTTAAAAAATGGAAGATCTCGGGTAATAGAAAGCAACAAGACCAGTGGCACAGCGCTTTACCAAGCACTCCATCGCTTCCAGAAGCTACGCGTGTTAGTTGACACTCAGAATCACCGAGGTAAATAATGTGCTGAGAAACACATACTCGAGGAGCTACTGCCTCATCAGGTCGTCACCAAAGTGCATCCCAGATATCTGCTGCATCACAAACAGCCCGGTGTTATGCAAGCATCAAAACAATTCCCGGTGGCCTTTCTGCCTGGCCACCCAATCCGCGTCCTGAAATCTGAGTACATATTCTGTCTAATCTCGATAAGGACAAACATGTAACAAGTCTGGCACGGACGGCTACCATCATTGCATCATTATCAGTAAAACTGCAAACGATAAATTCCTCACTACCAAAGTTGTCCCGAATCTAAGCACCGTCTGCATTTGCCTTGGGGAGCATGAAAACCCATCCAAATCCTCGTACTTCCTCTCCCTTTGTCCCGAAGAACAAATCCGTCTCGTAGACCCAGTTCGTATGGCCTACGATGCAGTCACGAAGCCCCTGCATCCACAGCATGAGGTCGTCACATTCCTGTTTTTCGCCAACTTTCTCCTCTACCGTGCCCATCAAAGCACTCCATATCCAGGCAAACCGAGCTGAAGATGTCGGGGGCTGCCTCAAAGCTGACACGATCCGACGCTCCGTCTCGAGGAAACCGTCGATGGCATCCTTCACCATTGTCCCTGCTTGCTGAGAGGCGACCTGCACCGACAACCGCTTGTGAGCCATTAGAAGAGAAACGAGATTGTATTGCTTGTTGATGGACTGATCCACGTTGTACCCGACAATGTCCTGGACGTCCTTGTCAGTGAAACAAAAGGAAAGGTCAAGGAATGTACGAACCACTGTCCAAGCAATAATATTAACCGCTTGTTGCTGAAGACGACCAACGTCCTCCGATACCTTTCCTTCGATATCCAGCCCTTCAGCCGGTTCTATAAAGTCGAGGACTATCTTGATACCGTTCAGGTCCGGCAAAAGATCGAGGTACTCTGCAATTCCAGGAACATGGTGTCGGTTCTCCATAACCTTAAGTTGTGCAGAGCGATAGGTTCGTACGGATTCCGTGAATCTGTTCTTCCACATCTGAGATGCCTCATCGTATATCTTCCGAATACGAGGGACGAGGCTACTGAATTAGAACGACTGAAATACATAATTTAATGATACTCACTGCACCAATATTCTGTGACCAGAGAAAAGGTCGACTCCGTTCCCTGTACCATCGCCTGACCAACAAGACCGCAAAGGTTGGCGCCAAAGCCGGGCGTTCGAATAGACCATCAGCGTGCAGAGGTCGGTGAAAAGACGAAGCTGAGGCCCGTCGCACGTAGGGAAGCATAGTGAGGCCAGAAGGCCTGCTTTCACGCCAGTCAACGTTTCACACTCTGCCTCATTTAGTATTGGAGGATCTTGGGTGCGAATCCACGCTTCCGACGCGTCAGTTATTCTCCGGCAGTGCTTGTTGGCACGTAAGTTAAAGGATCGACTGTAGCTCAGGATATCAGGAAGCTGGAAACTGGCCATTCATTGGTACAAATAATCAAGAACGTGGCGGTCCGAAAGAAAAGAATAGATAGTCACGTGCACACTGCTGAACTGTCCATCCCTAAAAAAAATTGCACAGCGAAAATACCGTACCGTACGACGTGGACGTCGTACATTAATACGGCTAACGAATCAAATATAAACGGGAAGCTAGCTTCCAGATAATTGCGAAGAGGCTAGTAGGAGAACCCATTTCATGCACCCTACTAGTAGTAGCCGCCATATTTAAACGTTAATTTATGGTTTTTAAAGTGCCCAGTTAGAAGGCATTATTTTGGCTCAGAGTCAAAGTTACGCTATTTGTAGGAAAATTAAAGTTAGAAGAGACGCAGAGCAAAATCGGAAAGGCACCAACAGAGTCCATCTCGTAGTCCCCCAGCACCTCAACGTCTACATCACGGTTGATTACTATATGCCTGGGTTTCTGGAAGTCGCAAGTCAGCGAAGAATTATCTATCGGTACTAAACCAACACGAACAGATGCGCCGTCTGCGGAGATGGGCAGACGTCTCCCTTCGCTATCCAGAGTGAAAGAGGCGGCCAATGCTGAGCCATCTACAGTCGTCTTCATACCTCTGCGCGCGTTGAGGCTAAGATACAAAGGTCAGCATGTCTGTCATTCAGAATACCACCATGTTGTCTCACGTCGCCAGAAGCGAATTGGAATACACTGGAAACATGGCAGTCAGATGATATTGGCGCGAGAAGAACATAACAACGCACGTCTTCCGAGATTGAAAAAGAATGTGATATAAAGAAATGTATTGGGGTAAACGAGGATCTGAAACGCTCAGATATTTCATTGCCAGCAAAGACTCGTAGCTTACCATAATGAGAGACATGATGGCGCAGATGCTACATGAGAAACAGGTCAGCATCCGAAAAGACTTGCCTCATGATGACTTACCTCGTAAGTAACCCGGTATTCATTGTAAAAAGGATCATCTTGTTCATCATTGCGTCCGACCTAGCGATGCTTTATGACTTTATCAGGGAGTGAAAAGTCCCTCCTAACCTTTTCATTCCGGACTTGGAACGATGCAGCAAGAAGATAAGTGATCCACAGATTGACATATCTCCCGCAGCGGCAAGGGCGTTCATCGATTGCGATAGCGACTGTATTCATAAGCTTCTCGAAAGGTGGACCTGAGGACTTGCACTAACCCTGACTTTAAACGACTCGGAATAGAACTCAAGGGCCCATCTAGAAGGCCAGGTAAGATGAATATGGATAGTCGAATAGTAGCTGGAATTTACGCTTTGGAGAAGTACGCTGCAACATAGGATTGAGCTAGTGTCGGAGTGTCGCTGATTATGGTAGCCACCTACCGATGCACACAAAAAATTCCGCAGCAACGAGAGAGCCCTTTGGTTCGTGAGAATACTTCACATTGTCGCCATGGCGAGACCAACGTACCAGAAACAGGATGAGATAGAGATTTCTATGGCTCACTGTTCGTGAACGTCAGTGAAACAAAAGACAGAAGAGATATAGTACGCTAACATATCCAAACGCGATACGTAAAGAATCTGCTAGGATTGGGCCTGTAGTATCAATAGTATACAGATTTTAATAAAACGCACGACTGGACCATTAGAGCTACGCATGCCTGTCAGGAAGATCAGCTGTGTCGGGGAGAAAGACTCAGACCAAAGAATTACGCACTGACGGTATGACCTCGACCTGAGAGTTGAGGCGTGGGTCACAGCAATTTGAATGCATCCGACACATGGACTTACAAGTATGCTCCTGGTTTAGAATGTTACTGTTCCTCGTTGTGGTTCCAAAGAGACGAAATTTACTCACCATTCAATGATCTCTAGCTGCGCTAGATCGGCGAAATGGGATACCAAGTAGACGTATATTGTATGGCAGATTAGGATTTCGTGGAAGGTGTCCATAACACTATAGTGCACGTCATGTGAGATAGCCGAGACAGACAGAACCGGACTTACAATGTTGCAAGAACCTATATGCAGACTCGGAATTGAAGTCTAATAAGAAAGATCGGCTTCCTAACTCACCAGAATCCGGAAGCCAAGGGTGTCAAGTCTCCAGTAGCGCTGGTAATGGGAACATTCAATCATTGTCAAAAGCTGATAAACAGAAAGACGCTTACATTGATGTACGAAAACGTTTGTACACAAGTAACACCCCATAGTCTAGATGGCGTCAAAATTATCCGTCAAGTAACTAACGCGTTGTCGACTCACGCGGTAGAGAATCTGTTCAAAGTTGAGGTCTTGTCAAGGACAGAATGTAGCATACCAGTTACTTACAAAACGCCGACGAGAAGGGCTCCCATCTGTAGCGATATTTGAGCGCGAAACAACAGTGTAGTTTGCCACACACAACGCACCGTGTTGTCAAGAGCAGGAACTGCCGTTGTCGTACTCATTTTTCCCGTGTTTGAGAGACCCAGAGACAGAAGAGAAAGCCGGGGTGAAAGAAAAGACCACCTCGGCGGTTTCCCCTCCCCTCCCTTGTGAATTTCCATCATCTCCTATAATAACAAGATTTTGCCACATGTGGACTGGATTGCTTCCCTTCAGGCCCGATATCAGCGCGCATGGCAAGAGATTGGGAGGCAACCGCGATAATAATATGCCATGGGTGGGTGAGTCTAAGCGAAAAAGGAAAGTTTGGCAATATTCTTTTTAATAGCTGGGAACAATTGAGAACTATATGATATCGAGAAAATATTTTCAGATATCATATGAGAGTTCTACATAGAAAATCCAAGAAACTTAGAAATGAAGGGTGAGCGGCTGCGATGACAGTTCGGGAGCGGAAGATTGATGGGAACGTGTTCAAGCTGGACGGCTCTTCGGCCCCGATCTATTGTGGCCACTTCCACCATAAAAGGTTTCTTGGACGACCGAATCAAGCATGCTGCTCCAGTCGCAATACCGAGTGGATCTATACCTCCACTTTGGAACCGCCCTCATACCTCGTGTCGCAAATGCGGCGTAATTTTTATTCATCGCTCGTTCTCTAATGCTAGCATGTCGAATTTTTCAAAACGACACAACCCGATTCCTCGGCGGCACAGTCAATCTCAATATGCGATATGTCAAGCGGTCCTGGCTGTCGACTCCTCTGATTTGTTCTGATTTCGCCATCAAAACTTTAACGTGACCTAGCAAATCACTTGGAATTCTGATTCTATCTGATATCTCACTGATCTTCTTGCCAACGAAACTAACATAAAAAGCACATGGTCATTTATTAGCCTAGGAACCTACATAGCACCCAGGGTTGTCGAATAGATCCATGTCTCACTTCCATCAAAAAGAAACTTCACTGCCGCTTGTCCAGGTAGCAGGAACCAGGTACCTCGGCGCTCGGATCCAGCCTATGTGTATTTGTGGGTCTGAACTCATATATTAATGCGGCTCAGGTAAAGCATCATCACTTCAACTCAAATTACTCTCATCATGAGCTCTCTGCCAGATGTCCCACTTCTTACAGCCATCGTTCTCACCATCGTCCTCACTGTTCTACTTGTCAGGAAGAATCTTAATCGCCATGGTCCTCTTCCTCCAGGACCCTCGGGGCTGCCTTTCCTTGGAAATGCATTGGAGATGAGTGGCCCATATCCTTGGCTGAAGTATACAGAATGGAGCAAGCAGTACGGTCGGTGTTATCCGTTTGCTGCATTGGATCATGTTGATATACATCCGTTCACCAGGCGACGTGGTTCACATCAAAGCTGCCGGCCAATCCGTAATTATCTTGAGTTCCCCCCAAGCGCTATCAGATCTCCTAGAACAACGGGGTGCCATATACTCCGACCGTCCGCGTCTCATTATGGGTGGTGAACTGTGAGACTATCCAGTCGACATTTGTTTCTCATGGCCTTACTATCCTGGTTACAGTGCCGGCTACGTTGATAGTGTCCCTCTTTGTCCATATGGGAGCAGGCTGCGCGAATACCGCAAACTGATGTCTGAAGCTCTGACTCCTCGCAGGGTCCAAGATTACTTTGCTCTAGAAGAGGAAAAAACTAGGGAGTTTTTGGGGTGCCTACTACGTAGTCCTGACCAATTCCTACATCACATCAGAAGGTCGGTATTTCACCTTCCACGCAGACTCTTGTATCTTACTACGTGGATCCAGGAATATTGCCGCTATTGTGTTCAAAATCACTCATGGATATGATTTGAAAGACGGCTTGGATCCTTTGATGGAATTAGCGGAACGCGGGGATCACGACTTTTCTGACGCGGCAAGCGCTGGAGCCTTTCTCGTCGACTCTTTTCCGGTCCGTAAGTAATCATTTTTTGATCCGTGTCCCGCTCAGCCCTGATTCGCTGTTCTCGTTTCAGTACTCTACCTACCACGATGGTTAGGCTTGAATTGGATGAAGAGAGCCAAGATATTCCGTAAAAACATGGAGGAACTCCGAGACACTCCCTGGGAAACTGTAAAGGAACAAGTGGTCAGTCTCACCTTACGTCTGTCTAGTACGCGAATTATTGACGAGATGAACAGAAGAAAGGAACTGCCGTTCCGTCATTCGCGGCGAATTTGATTGAGAAGAACGGCGACCTCTCAAAGGACCAAGAAGATATATACAAGTGGGTCTCGACGGCCTTCTATGCTGGTTCGTCATGTCATATATCAAGCTATCCTTTGCTTAATTTTCTCGTTACCAGGTGGTGCTGATACAGCAAGTAACTTAACCATCTCCCGAGCTGTCCGCTTATGATGCCCCTTCTAGTCCGTGTCCGCTATAGCGTCCTTTTTCCTTTGCATGTCCCTGTATCCCGATATACAGCGCAAAGCCCAGGAAGAGGTACTGCGTGTGGTAGGAACCAGCCGATTGCCTACGTTCTCCGACCGGCCGCTTCTTCCCTATCTAGAAGCAGTGATCAATGAGGTACACCGTATGAACCCCGTTGGTCCTACTGCCCTTCCACATAGATCAAGCCAAGATGATCATTACAACGGGTATTTCATTCCAGCTGGATCCATCGTGATACCGAACAGCTGGTAAGCGTATCAATATTCTTACCCGTCTACTGATGTCCGACCAAATTAGGGCTGTTCTTCACGACCCGGATGTCTATCCGTCGCCATTCGAGTTTTTGCCGGAGCGATATTTCGACGATGCAGCTAAGACGAAAGGTCTAAACCCTGATCCTCGCAAATTCGTCTTTGGCTATGGACGACGGTATTGGCCTTTACCCCTCGGTTCCGTATATGAATCGTTGATGCGCATCCTAGAGTATGTCCGGGACGGCACCTCGCCGATAACTCTCTCTTCATCGCTATCGTGATGATACTGTCAGTCTTTGACGTTTCCCGAATCGACGAAAAGGCCCCGAAGCCAGATTTCTCCCGCAGCGAAGGGTATATTTCATCGACTATTTGGTAAGTTCCAGGTATCTATAACCTTCGAGTGAATATTAATACGGCACAGTCACCCTGAACCTTTTAAGTGCCATATCGCACCACGGTCAGAGGAAGCAGCGATGTTGATAAGAGCGAATGACCCAAGGAAGGTCGATCATAGCCTTTAAGGCTCCCCCAATTACAGACGATGGGGTCTTCTTATTCTGATGTAAGGCGTAATATTGACCTTAATATAGACTCGAAGCAAAATTATAAAGCTTATTTATTCGGAAATCGTTCCATGATGGCTTTCACCGAGGGCCTTTGCGTAATGGATGTGATAAGTCAAGTACGAATCTGTCGGTACTAGCCGGGTTTGACAACGAGACCTTAACTATGTTCTAAGCATTTCCTTGGATTTACCCATTGTTGGATTGTCTGGAGTTTCCTCTTCCCCGACATCTCCTTACACACAAGATACCGACCTTTCCCTGCCATTGACGCCAATCTGATCAATACCCAGTCTCGTGAACAAGACTCAGCGATCCGTATGAAGACCAGTCGCTGAATATGTCGATATCGAGCGCGCGGCGTATATAGCCTGGAACATTCTCTTCGCTTCCCAAAGCAATTTCCCGGCCTCTGGTCCGGGAGATTGATTGACCTTCTGGATGATGACGTCTCAGATATCATGTCCTCGGTCTGTAGTTTATGTAGAACAGTCGCGGACCGTCTCCATCGTTTCAAGCGATATGTTAACGAAAAGTTGGCGCTGAAGCAGTTGCATGTTCTCTCCTGGAATTTCGGCCTCGCTGTTCCTCTCAGCGTTACTTACAGTCGGGCCCATACAGGCTGACGCTTTTCAAGTCCCAAGGCTTCGTATTACCTAGCCCTAACCGCCATTAACTCAACGAGCGCCCATAAACTCCAGACTCTTGCTTATGACCGCTCTATCCACTCGCAAAAGAAGCGCGTTGCTGTAAATATGTATGCAAATGCCTGTAACTCCTTTCTGAAAGGAATATAGTACATGTGCCAGTTTCTTGAAGCGACGGAGTTTTGAAAAAGTTGTGTTTCTTGGTCGCATGCATGGTGCTATCTCATCTTCTTATTTCGTTATACGCGTCGACAGATGTGATATCGACCTTGGACCTGGAAGGACAATTGAATTATATGCCTATTTCTTCCGAATTCCATGATTTCTCCCACCACAGGTCTTCCATTTTTAAGCTCCATCATCGTATGCTCCCTGTATACGGAGAAAGCACGCGCCGGTACAATCACTGTGCTCCAACTTCCAACTTGGAAGGGGTTTGAACTTTGTTGCCTCCGATTCGGAAACTTGGGCTGTGTCTCAAGGTTTGCTTCTTTTTTCCTCGAAGACCGAAGAGGTCTTTATCTTGAGAGTAGAAGCTGTTTATTGCCTCCTTTGTACTCTCATGCAATTTTTTTTTCTCTTGTTGACAGCGTGATTTCGAAATTGGATCCTGGGCAGCATCGACTGGGAGAGGAATTGATAGATCGAAGAACCCCGCCATACGTAGTCTCCTCGCTCCCTGATACTTGGCTAGGAATACTGCATCCCACGCGCTCCGTTCAAACTATTCTGAAGTTTCCCAATGACCCTGTCCGGAGTGAAATCTGTTTTTTTTTTCTTCTCAGGGACATCTATCAGAATAAGTACACCTTTCCCGGAGCTTGAACTCGCTTACGCTTGCTTCGTCCAGAATACAAGCCTAGTTTAGAGATTGTAGCCCCCCTCGAGAACCTTTACTGGCTCCCAGGGCAAATAGGTAGTTAATACCAGTCATTTATGATCCTGGCTTTTCATTTTCTTCACGCATTGGACAATTTCTTAAACTCAGACTCGTAAGTACTCGTCTCTCATCGATACTACTTAGTACGAACGCTCTTTCCGGGAAAATACTCAAATAAACATGAACAATATCCCTGTTTGCCACCCTGCGATCCGAGTCAAAGTGGACTCGTACCAGGACAGCAGGGGACTGAAATAGCCATCTAATCAGGAAAACCGATATTTATGCCGACGGGCCAGCCGGCAGCCGGGAGATGGACTCTAGCAGCTGTGACAATTGGTACCAAAGACTTGGAATAACGCACGGAGCATGAAGTCTTCAAACCAGCACTCGGCCTCCGACGAATCCTTTGCGGGTCTACCAAAGCGCTGTGGGATAAGAGAACAGCTGTTGTGAGGAGGTGAAACGACGTACCTTCCCGGACAGAGCTCTGCCGGGAATCCGTCGCACTTTGTCTTGATTCACGAATGCCTTGGTCTTGGCGAGTTCACCTGCCGTCATGCTTGTTAGGATATCAGCAAGGGTATACTTGATGAAATCCTGACGCTGGCCTGTTGCCAGGCGGAGTCTATCAGTCCTTGAACTGCCTTCGCGATGCGATCCTGCATCTCCTGGTTGCCACAACTCGAGCCAGTCATGGAATCTATCAGTCTGTTGGCATCTACCGGGAGTTCCATGGAGTCTGAGGAAAGCTAATACATGTTCGAAACCATCGTAAGTGGTGGATTGAGTACAAGGGGCCAGATGAGAAGTATGTAATAGAGCAGCACATAGAGTGGGAGAATGTTCCACTATCGCTTCATTTGAAAGCTGTTGCGACGTGTTGAACCGTGTAGACTAGTAGGAGATGCCGTCATTTGCTATGTGAAAAGGGTTCTAGGCAGCTTTGATACTGCCATGCTGCAACAGAAAGATAGAGCAGGAGGGCAGACGTGGTTGTTGCTGCCAGGTCATCGTCTCGGGTAGGTAATAGGTAGGATTACTTACAAGTGACACAGTCTGTCCGAGTTGCCCGACTTGACGAAGCCGAACGTGACAGTGGTCACGGGATCACGTGAATAACCTGTGCACAGGCCACGGTCAGCAAACTACCCTCATTTCTCTGTTTTTTTACCTTTCTGCACGACTGGATGACAAGGAACGAATGAGCCTGCATCGACTCATATTATTCATAAATAATGCCAGAGAAGAAAACTTACGCGTTCCAATGTGACCCATCCCATTTTGTCAAGGACGACGAAGATTTTTTTGAAAGCATAACTGCAAATGTCAGATACCAGTAGCTGTTGTCCCTTGTGTTGCTTGTGCGTACGACTTTTCTTTAAAGATTTGCCCTCCAACTAACTTCAGCCAGAAAATCCTAGGAACATTAGCATACATTCGCTTTACGGAGTTATACCTTCTAGTTTGTCCTTGTAACGCGACCATCATGTGCTTGCCCTTATAAGAATGATCACACGACAAGATATGCTCGACGGCATTTTTCCATCATCGGACTACGCGGTCCGGCAGCCTCAACCATCGTTCTTCATCCCCGGCTTTCTCTTGGCTTCTTTCGCACTGCACTCCATCTCCCATGGCATCGATCCGCATCGATATCGAGCGTATTATCTCGTCTGTAGACCCTCGCATATACTCTGGCTTCATTGAGCATATGGGACGATGCATCTACGGCGGAATCTACGAACCCGACAACCAGTACGGTCTTTCCGATCCCAAGACAGGCTTCAGAAACGACGTTTTGGCCGTGTTAAAGGACCTCAAGATTCCCATCGTTAGGTATCCCGGAGGGTAGGCCACCGCCTTGCTGTTTCCATTGTTTTCCTCGTTGAGCATGTTCTCCTTGGAGGAACTTTGTGAGCAGTTACCGATGGCAAGATGGCATTGGACCAAAGGAGCTGAGACCGCGTCGCCCGGAACTGGCGTGGTTGTCGGAAGAGAGCAATTTCTTTGGAACTGACGAGTTCATTGATTTCTGTCGTGAGCTGGGAACAGAGCCCTTTATCTGCCTCAATATGGGAACAGGGACATTGCAGGATGCCCTAGCATGGCTCGAATACTGTAACAGGCAGGTTTTTTGAATTCGTACCTCTTTCGTCTTCTCACCCGTTTGTAACAGCTCGGCTAACACTTACTACGCTAATCTAAGGCGCAAGAATGGCCATGATGAACCTCACAATGTGAAATACTGGGCGCTCGGTAAGCTCTCAACTGACTTTGGTCATTTCGCGTCTTTGATCACCCCTTGCTTAGGCAACGAGGTCTGGGGTCCATGGCAAAGCAAGTATTGCCTTGTCTCGTTGGATGCTTGACTCATGCGACTCTAACAGTCGGTCAGCAAGAATCACAAGACTATGCCAAGAAAGCGTACCAGTGGGCAAAGGCCCTCAAACTTCTGGATCCTTCCGTCAAACTCGTCTCTTGCGGCGGTACTGTTCTGTGTTGTATGGCGGATGTGGATGTACTTATCTGCTGGTTCAGAAACCGGATACGCTGACTGGGATCGTGTGATCCTCCGCAAGTTGGCCTCTGTGGTTGATTTCCATTCCATACATAGTGAGAATTTAGTATTTGCTTCAATTCGGTATCGCTGAAATTCAGATTTGCAGTATACACCGTCAGCGAAGGCAAGCATGCGGTTAATGTGATTGGTCGTACGTACAGTGCTTTGCTTGCCATGCTTATTGGTGATCCTTGGAATAGCTGCAGCTGCAGAGAAAGCGCTAGATATCACTCGTTCTCTCATCGATCTTGCTAAGATCGAGGCAGGGTTAGAGAAAGACCTAACTGTGTAAATCTAGCTCTCTTCTTTCCAAAGTCACGAAGTTCGTGACTGATCCTTTTCTACCAGTTGCTTTGACGAATGGAACGTCTGGTAAGAACACTTGACGTTCTTATCTGACCGGTCGCTCACGACTACACTAGGGATCCAGTTCGTGGTAAGCCGGCCCTCCTCGCCAGCATTCTGTTGACCACTAATATGGTCCCTGCCTAGCCCCCGGAGAGAAAGGCGCCGAAGAGCATTATGACCTTTCTGATGCCATCGCTGTTGCATCATGGTTGAATGTATTCGTCCGGAAAGCGGATATTGTGAAGATTGCATGTATCGCACAGTAAGTCTTCCATGCTACCCTTTACAACGAACTGATAACTGACTACTTTTCAGGTCTGTCAATGTCATTTCTCCCGTAGGTTTAGTGGCAAACTGGATTCCTTATCGTTGAATGCTTCGGTATCGTAGATCATCACGTCTTCGCAAGGGCTCTTCAAGCAGGTGAGTTGCACTGTTATAGCTTCCTTCTCCTGTCTTACACCATACTCTAGACGACATACTATCCACTTCACCTGTTTACCAATCTCATGCGGGGAGCTTCTCTCGCGGTGCATGTAAACTCGCCCGTATACAATGGTCCCACCGTTCCTACATGGATCAAGCAACTAGACACCCACACACCCAATGCGTTCAAGTTGACCAAGTACATCGATGTCAGTGCTGTGTATGTGGAAGAGAGCAAAGAGGTTCGGATCGCGGTGGTCAACCGGCATCAGAGTGAAGACTTTACGGTGCCGATTATCTTTGCGCAGCCAGTAGGGGAGAAGACGGTAAAGGTTTATGAAGTCTGGAGCCCGCAGTTAGGCGATAAGAATGGATTTGAGGGTGAGAAGGTTAGCACCGTTCAGAAGGAGGTGGATTGGGAGGGTAGCTATGTTTTGAAGAGGCATTCGTTCCAAGGTAGGATCATGGAATTGGTCTGAAGCGTTCTCTTACATTGCTTTTTCACCCATAGTGTTGGTATTCAAGTTTGCTTAGAATAGCAACGCCGGTCGGCGGTCGGTGTATGGTTCTTCTGTAACTTGGCATATGTTCGTTCCTCGTTGTTCTGACCCATATTGATGTTGCCTAAGAACACGTTTTGTATCAAAGATCTGCGAAGTCTTGACACGTTCTCCAGATCTTTCTTCCCTGGTTGTCAACAAACTAGCATCGATGTCCACATGCATGCAGAGCTGCGGACGCCAAGTCGATCACTGTTCCAAAAAGTATTCAGGTATCACGCAGAGGCACGAGACCTGAGGCTACCACCATTCCTAGGAGGTTAATACCTCCTGCTGGTCTTCCACCTGGATTCCAACGCCTATAGCTGATGGACGGACAAACTGCGGGAAAAGTTACTGACATCAATCACCCCACGCAGGGACATTCATGTTCTTATGACCCACTCAACAACTAACCGGACCGTCTCTTCCCCGGAAAGCCTACAAAAACACGGATAGAGTATTGTTGAGTGAGATTTCTCTCAATTTCACGAACATGATCTTAACGCTCTCACCAAAGTGGTATACTTGGCTTTGTGGACTGTTCGCTAGTGAGTCTAAACTCTTCTGGGCGAAAACTGAGGTTCTCATTCGTCTTAGGTCTGGGCAGTATCATCTTTGGATACGACCTCGGTGTCATCGCGGGGGTGTTGGCGGCAACGGATTTTGCTGTACGCTTTCTGTCGTTCTATCCATTGCGCCTTCTAACTTTGCGGTCAAGGATACTATGGATTCACGATTCGGGAATGATGGTTTGAAGGGTCTAGTAACCAGTATCTTCGGTTCGTGTCGTCAGCTTTGACTGTGTCCATTTGTTCATTCGTGACTTTGTTCTAGTGCTGGGGTGGTACGTCCTCTTATCACTATATCAAACGTTGACCTGAAGCAGTGATCAGCTTCTTCGGAATGTTCCCTGTCGCGTATGCCGCAGATATTCTGGGACGTCGCAAGACCATTCTTCTCGGCGGCCTTATATACATGTCAGCTTCTTTTCTTTTGACGTGCTGCTTCTACGATACCAAATCCGGATCTTTGCAGTCTTGGCGGGGCCCTTCAAACCTCTGCTGAGAACATGGATATGATGCTTGCTGGTCGGTTCTTTGCCGGTACGTCGTGTCGATTTCTTTGACTTTGTCATAGATAGTTCAACCCACTAGGTTTTGGTTCTGGAATCATGTCGGATTTGGCACCATTATATCAGGTAGCACGGTTATCTTGTTTGTTTGGTTTGGTGCTGACTGGCTTTGTGCAGGCAGAGATTGCTCACCCTAGTATTCGAGGCCGGCTTACTACTTTACAACAGGTGAGCGAAATTTATGGACACTGGAGTAACAAGCTGACTTTTTCTTTTTGATAGTTCATGCTGGGAATTGGAGGTACGGCGCTTGTTCATTATTCTTGTCATAGTAATGACGCACGTATAGCATTTGTTGCATCTTGGGTGGTAGGTCCTCCTTCATCGGTACCTATCCTTGCTAACGATTGTAGACCTACGGGACCGCCCAAGGACTTCCCGGTACACAATCGGAATGGAGGATCCCGTTGGGTATTCAAGTAAGACGGCTTTCGTTCTCTAGTATTTGTTGCGGGACGACACAAGTACCTGATGTCAACCTTATATAAGCA